>NW_018108214.1:399295-408034 GCF_000183805.2 Loa loa | reverse complement strand
GGAAATGAGGCGCAAATTTTGGATATCGAAAGGACGAATGGAGGTGAGACGTGTTATAACAGGCTGCACAGGCTGCAAACGTTGGACAGTAAGCCATTTAAACTACCAGCCGGGTCTTCCTGAATCACGAGTTTTACGTTCAAGGGCTTTTGAAAAAGATTGGATTATTTTGGCCCAATCTCCGTCAAAACCGAAGTTGGAGTAACCAAAAGATGGGTAGCCCTATTCACATATTTCACAACAAGAGTAGTTCATCTTGAGGTTGTAGAAAATTTGTCGGCTGAAAGTTTTCTACACATGCTAAGGAGATTCATTTCTCGACGTGGCTATCCGGAACGTGTTTTGAGCGACAATGCAAGCCAATTCCAAGTAGTTTTCAAAGCCATGAAAGAGCAGGAACACATCAGGATAGGTAAATTCCTGGCAGAAAAGGGAATGGTTGGGAAAATATAACACCGAGAGCTTCTTGGAGTGACGGATTCTATAAGCAACTGATAGGACTGACCAAGAAGGCTATGAGAACTATTGGGAGGAAACTGTTGTAGGAAAGAGAACTTTGACGTTGATCGTGGAGATCGAAGGTGTACTGAATACCCGGTCGTTGACTTATGCTAGCTCCGATGACTGTAAGATAATACGCCCAATCGATTTTATACATTCTAGTGCCTCTTTAATTATCCCAACAGTTGATGACGAACAGGACGAATTCAAACCAGGAAACTTTGATACAAGGGAACGAATAATCAAATACTGGTTGGGAACGCTTAAAGTACTCGATATATTTTGGGAAATATGGAAAAAGGACTACTTAATGAGCCTCAGGGAAAGAACTCAAAAGGAACACGTAAATCCTAAAGGTACAGAGAATCGTAAGCCAAGAGAAGAAATTGTATTAGTAGATGAACCAAAAACGCCTCGAGACCTGTGAAAGTTGGCAAGGATAAAAGAACTTAGAAAAGGTGGAGATGGAGTGACAAGAAGCGCATTGGTAGGGATCCCCAACGGGAAACTTCTCAGTAGACCAGTAAATGTACTGTACCCCTTGGAAATAACTGTTGAAGGAAGTTCGAGAATTCAACCAACAGCTTTTAAGAAACCAATGGGAAACCCAGATCAGCAAGAAGAACCTATAGTCTCAAGAACTAGGAATGCTACTCAACGAAATTCAAACACCGAAATTTTGAATTCAAACCGAAAATCAAAAAAATATACACAATATTATAACTCCTAAGGGCAATATTCTTCTTCAATGGGGAATGTTGGAAAAACTCCGAAAGTTATAATGCGGAATTGTAGCAATAAAAAGGAGGTCCTGAGCGCCAAATCATTTTCGAAAGACGTGTTCCAACAGGTTGGTTGGGAAGACGGTAACGGGCGTCATTTGGTCTTTGATCCCCCTTTTGTTCATATTGATATTATAATTGTTGAATTCGTTTCTGTATTACCAAGTTTTCAGGAATAAAGGTTTAATTATCCAAGTTTGAAATTGAGAAACTCGGCGACGTAAAGCGACATAAAGCAACATGATTTTTACGAACAGTTCCTTTATTATTTTACTTAAAGTTGATTTAAATGAATAGTGAATTCTATTGTAAAGATTATGATAAAGTTTTTTGTCACAAATGGGAAAGATTTGATACAGAGCCAATATCAATAATAGCACATTAACGGTAGAGTGAGTTCAGATCCTGACTCCTTATATAGTGAGGGTTGTTTACAACATTTTAACAGTTGCACATAAGCTTGGTTATCATATATTCATTACCACATATAAGCTTGGTTATCAGACCAAATATTCTTTACAAACTATAATGGAAGCTGGATAAAGGATTTATCAGTTAAGGTTTTGTTTTGTTTCTAATGAATCACTTACCTGACAAATATTCAGGTAAAACAACTTTTATACTACGAATTTCTATTATGGATTCAATACAAAAATAAAGTATTTTTGTTATATGTTATAAAAATATTTCGATTATCTCAATATATTTATCCAGATAATGTCGTCTTGCATTCTCCATATCTAAATATTCGCCAATCAAATTATTTCATTTTTTCTTTTTAAATTTGAGCCGTCTCAATTTGTTTGAAGTAGATATGCTCATATCCTGAGCAGTTTAGTAGTTTTAACTATCCAAGAGAAAATTGTTGCAAAACGATGAATCCTCTAATAATTGTACTTTTGCTTCAACATTTCAGTTAGGTCAATAAGTTTAATTTCAGTACAGCATAAATCAATGACAAGCAGCTTAAGGAAGAAGGGAAAAATGCTTACTAAACGGATATTTTGTATTTTTCACTTTTGTCATCGTCGATCGCCTTCAGCAGTTTCATATCTGCGTCCAGATCAGTCCGTGATAATTCTCGGAAGGCTTCATCACCAACAAAACATATCTCATGGTTGTTCTACAAAACAGAAACTCTTTTGCAGAAAAAAACTGTAACAACAAAATGTTTACAGGAATATATGGTGACGAAACGGGTTCAAAATTTAATTTTTAATATGAAATTGAAGTAACTCAGTACGAGAAGCTATCACTTACTGGGTCAGCAAGAATGACAACTTGAACAGCTGTCTTGCCGGGAGTATCTAACTCTACTAAAGGAGTCAAAATTTTTTGCTTCGCTTCATCCATCATCTTTTGTATTGCTTCTAACTGAAAATGAAAAAATTAGTTGATTTAGATATTTAGATAGGCAAACCCGAAATCTAACTGCATCTTTCGATTGCTGATGAAAACATATACTGTCTCATAGGAAAAAAAAGATTCAAACTTTTAGAAGATGGCTTACCTTTTTCGCTGGAACAGCAAAAGCTATCCTGCCAAAGCCGGTATGGCGATCAATTCTGGCGTTAATGAAGTTCCATTCCAATTCCAACTGAAAATAGAGGCTAAGAGAAGGTGAAGCTTATTATGTAAAAAGAGTACAGATTTTTCCGGTTCTTTAATAAATTAGGATTACATTCATCAGTATTTTGCTAAAGTGTAATGATAAAATTTCGTTTTGAAATAAAGAAATGACAATTATGATAACTATAGCGAGAACAAGGAAGTGAAACTTTTTTTTTTTCACCAGCTGATACAATGAAACAGTTTTCGTTGTATTTGATCATGGTAAAATTCAGCAGTTTTGTCCAGTAATCTACAAAATTTACGGAACCTAAACAGGACAAGAAAATGTAAATAAAGGAAAAGAAGTGAAAAGTATTTCCGAAAAAATTAACAGTTCAATCATAAAATGTTGTATCTTTATTAATAATATAGGAATGCATTCAATTAAAACAATATCTATGTATTTACTGAAAACTAATACAACAGATACTCGAAAAGTAAGTACATAGATATATATACTCGAAAACCAGCCATTAAATACCGACGAACTAAACCAGTTAGATTAGTCATCCAATGAATGTACAGAATCTGGGAGAAATATATCAATGCACTGAAAAAAGGTAACTAACCTACAGTTTCCTTCAAGTCAGGTGTATTTAATTTCACTTTATAAATCAGGTCTGCATCAGCCGGTTGAGGATCATGCGGTGATACGTAAAATTTATGCCCATCAGGATCCTCAATTTCCACTTCCCCACTCGCCATAATGACAGCCATCTGGTAACTCTTGCAGTTTTCAAACACATCCGTTGATTGAATGCAAATCCCCTGAAATAATTCCAGAAACAAAAAAGTGATAAACCGAGCAATCAAATTCATACCACACAAGTTAATCTGCTTCAACTTACAACAGGATTTCACGACTTTAACTCGATAATCTAAATACATCAACTAAGCCAGGTTATACATTACGGATTAATTAAAATAAGTAAATAATAAAATAAGTAAATAATTTGCAGGACAAAGGCAAACAAAAATTGGAAAATTTACTCAGGAAGGATAATAACTTACTCCGAAATCATTACCCAATTTATATGAACTGATTGGATAGTTATACGTTAATTCCAGTACAAAATGGTCATCTTCACTTCCATAACCGACCATCGTTTTACTCCACCTACCGTTATATGGTCTGCAAAAAAGCAATGACGCCATAATTTTACAGAATATACAGTAATTTAAAAACAAATCAGGAAATGAAAGAGTGAAAAAAACAAGGACGAACCCATTACATGTAGCTTTACAACCTTCCTCAAATTCTTCATGTCGCAAAACCTTAAATACCCTTATTATTCTTATAATAATGAAAAACTTTCGAGGATTCATTCTGAATTGAATTGGTCCTTTTAAAACTATCAGGATGAACTCAGGTTAGAATGAAATACTTTGCGAAAAAGAAAAAGTAGAGATCATATGTGTCAACACTGTGGCAGAAATATTAAACTGATGGGAGAAGTATTGGAGGAAGGAGAAAACATTGTTTTTAAACAAATTTGTTTAAGCTATCATTAAATACAACCAAGAACAGGTACATTACCTTCATTTTTAGAATATTAACAAAAAAATCACGACTCCTTCTCCGGTTAGCAATTTTAAATACATAATGTAGTGCCCGTGTCATCGTGAATATAAACTAAAACATGTGAAATTAATATCAATTTTAAACTAAAAAAGCACAACAAAACGCGTCGCGAAACGTAGTGAATGCAAAACTAAACAGAAGAAAAGGTTTGAGAAATTTTCGATGTAAACGTCATACTTTGGATAAAGCCGGCATAATTCATACGTATAAATTATATACACGCATGTGGGATAGAGAAAATGCCGTATAACAAGCTCAGCTCAACCAGAAAAATCGTTTACGAAGGAAGAATGTGAAGTTTTCTGAAATAAGGCTGACAAAGTCATAATGTAATTCATCAGACTCGAGGCAGCATCGAGACATCAGACTTTCACTTCTATCGACTACTGGTACAGCCTCATTTTCTTTCTTTTTTGGAAAATACTTCACTATAGGAATTTTAAATTTTAGGAAAAGGAATTTAAAGTTTTAGAAGGAACCTTAAATTTTTCAAAGGACAAAATATTATAAAAGAGCTGTCTAAAGATCTGCATTTATTGGAAAAATTTCAGAGGACTGCAAGATAGCCTTTTAGATGCGTTGCGAAAATAATATGCACTGACAATCCTTATGTGCCACATGAAAATAGGGATGGAACCTCATTCATAGTTAATAACCGGTTCTGTTTACAGGATGGAAATACTGTGGGCCAAAATATATGAAGGAATATCTTTTCACCATAACAGCCTTTCCTGTTTTCCAGATCAAATCTTCATTTGCAGTTTACAAAGCTACCGCTACAGCTGCACAACTTATCTGTTTCAAAAAAGATTTTTATGAAACAAAATTACCGGATGCTTTCTACGAGTAGCTAAACGTGACTTCTAAATTAAAAACGTAGTAATAACAATAACTCTGATGCTAAAATCTTCCGTGAAGATTTTGTAAGTCAACTTCCATTTATAAGCCATCTGTTCCCACAACTGGCGAAGGAAGAAGGAGAAATTTGTTAATATGGACAACTTTTGCAAGATGAGCAGAAACTCCCCATTTGATATCATCCCATCTACTTTAACTTCATCGCAACCTTTCTTCTCCATTGCTGCCATTCAATTTAAATTTGATCTTATCTTCCATTAGAATACTTGACAATTTCTAGCTGTTTGGAATCTTGGACAAATTCTTATCCTGCCAATTACTCAAACTGCATTTACAAAATGCATATTTTAAAAAGAAATCCACAGAGAACTCACAACGAACCTAATAAACTCCTCCCTGAATCACGCCATTCCAATGCCAACAGTTGAAACACTTGAGCTTACACACTAAAAACCAACACGCAGAAAACTGAGAACAATCGTCCTACAAAGTCAATCCATGGTAGATTATATCACGGTTAATGTTATGGTTCCAAAAATCAGTAACGTAAAGCAAACCCAGGAATCCACGGAATAAAAATTCATATAAATTCCGCCTCCTACCTACCATAACTGTTACAACTGAAGTATTTCTATTTTATTTTCCACGATTAGACTGGCATATAAGTAGAACACCCCCAACCTAGAAAACAGCCATACCTCCGATTTCAAATCCATATTAAAACATGGGAGACGAAACCAGGCATAATTCGCCTTGGGTCCTTCTATCAGGCATCATGTTAGCCTTTATGATGCTTCAAGTTTAAGATCAAGAAATTAAACAGAAAATATTTCCACAAGTTATACGAAGACTAATATATTGATTTTTTGACTCAATATGTGTAAAAACTACTTCCCTTTCGGAAAAAATATTTTATTCCGCGTCCTAGTTATAAAATAAGCACAGAAATAATAATTTCCAGAATTTCTATAAATCAAGTACTGACAAAAAACATTAACCGGAGAAGGAAAATTTATACTATTATTTCACCATAATTTTTCTTCTTTTCACAGCTCTGCTCACTACTGAATCGGCTAGAAATACGATTTGATTATAGATTTTTTGCACGGCACTGCTTGAAAATTTCGTTAAAGCTCTGGCATAAGCTGAGGTCATTCTGTGTCTCGGTACTGAAAGAGTAACACAAGACATTACTGGGCAGAAAATCTTCCCAAGACAACTCGATCCTAACAATTTGGAAGAAATTACAGTGCAAAACAAAATGGATCTTTAGAAGTACTTTCACATTTCCATCATTATGTAATGGTTTCCTTATTGAATGCTTTCCTATCGCGTGGGGGGGGGGGGGGGGGCAAAAATGATCTTCCGTATATTCCGTATATGAGAAACAGATAACACCCATTTACATTAAGAGAAGAATCTCAGCCAAATGCTGGACATAATGTTCTTTACAGAATCTTAAACAAGTCCAAATAAGATGTAATTTTTGAAAAAGAGTACACTCCGTCTGACAGTTTGCTGAAATCTCTTAAATATAAGAAACTTTCGTGAATATAATATAATTCAAAAGTTAACCATTCCATAAATTGCTTCCACTCAAATTCACATGGATTTCTATACTGCTGTTGTTGTTCCATCTGCTGCTTTCCAGATACAGCAGTTTCATCGCTGTTTCCATGACCACCACCCCCCGTTAACATGTTACCAACTGCATGACCCTGAAAACCATAAACAAGCCGTCTTTTCGTCTTTTAAACGACTGGTTGGGATTTTATTCAACAATCTATGGTTTTCTTCAAATGTTAAAATCTGGTAAAAACCTGGTAAATGACTATGTATGTTAACGCTAAAGAAAATGATGAACCTTCCCTATCATGCTGATTTGTGCAAACATGATATGTGAACTTTTCTGGCTTTCAATATAGAGATGGAACTAATCACAGTACAAATATCTTACAACTGCTGAGCCGATAGCAACACCACCAGCCGTTGCAGCCATTTGTCCCATTAATCCAGGCCCACGCGATGGCGGTGCCATACCGAATTGTGTAGGCGGTGTCGCACTTGGTGCTACTGGCGAATTTGTCTGCATCGGTACTGGCGGGGGAGAACGTGCAGACATAGACGATGATGTACGACGGTGTACTGGCGGAGACGGTTTCGGTGAAGCCATGCGACGACGAACCATTTTTTTTCAACTTAATTGTTCAACGAATAAGAATAGAGCTAACGAGCTGCTAAACCTTAATGAGGTGTAGAAACACATAAAAATGAGTAATAGACCGAAATATGTTTCCTAGACTACTGCCACCAGTATATCCCCTTGAATGAAGTACCTCTTGCTCAATAGTCCTAAAAATATAATACATGAAGGGATAGGCAAACTTGTCGTGAGTATAAACTTCCTTGAATGCCCCCACCAACGTAACGACCTACAACACAACTAGCACCCAGGTGTCCCCATACATCCATAGCATAGTCCGCTGATTCATTTCGAACAACACCACCAATCAGAAAAGCACCCTGAGACACTAGATGATATGTAGTAACTCTATTGCTTACACCCTCCAGTCGTAACCCTCAACGAAAAGTAGATATTTCGTACGTGAAATAAGATTTTTTATTGAAAATAAAAAAAAAAAATAAATAAAGAAAATTTTAGAAAAAATAAAATTTTGAAAATAAAATTTTTTATTGTGCTCTCTTGAAAGCATTCTTGTTCCGAAGTCTATATATCGAGATCCATTACATGACCAGTCCACTACCTGTAGAAACTGAAAATCCCCTTTTTTATTATTACATTTATTTCCTTCCTTTGGAATTACCTTTTGTTTTTCTGTTTGTTATGTTAAGACTGTCCGGTTTTCCTAACTTAATATTCGCATATGTTCCACTTTCTCCTATTTTCAGTTAAATTCCTGATTTCTCACTACAATACGTACGATGATCAGACTCGTAATATGTACATTTCCAAGGACATCCAAGACGCGTTTACTATGGTGCTGTAGGAATTAAACCTCAATATTTGATCCATTTTTTACTAATTTCTAATCTCATATACGCATTACTAATTACTAATTCGTATTATTAATTCTAATTCATACGATCCTGTATTACTAATTCTATATACGATTGTATTACTAATTCATATACGATTCTGGAAACATTCCCAGACTGGTATCTTTTTTTCAGAAAATATACAAAGTCGATAGAAAGACCTAAATGCTGTTATCCGTGTGCAACTGCTGCTTCGAAAAATGTCAGTTGTTGCACACTAAAATACATTAGTTGCATTTACATCTTGGCATGCTATGAGATTTATTTAATTTGAAGTACAATTCAATCTCATCGACATTCGATCTTCATTACAAATGTCTCAATTCCATACGGTCACTGTTGCTGTCG
>NW_018108214.1:383710-399033 GCF_000183805.2 Loa loa | reverse complement strand
TTCCGTTGGTAGCTCATTCTTTTTTGAAACTTATTTCCTTGTTTTATGTCCATTAAGTTCAATAGAAGTTTGATTATTTGGGTTTTATAAACAAACCTAAATTCCCTCTTCAACTATGAGTTAAGGTACTCTGGGACACAACATTTTCCAAAACTTGGAAATTTCTTAAAGGTGACAAGGCCAAAACAGAATATTGTTACCGCTTGGATATAAAATAAAAAAGTCACCCTTATTAAAGTACTGGTAATGCTGGATTAAATCAACTTAGCTTGATGGTCATATGATAAAGTAACATTACGCGTAAATTCATGCCGAACTCAAGAACCAACTAAACAGTTCATTACTGAAACAAGAAACACAATTAAGAATTGAAACGTCGATATTAAGATATTCAAAATGACCAGAGAATTTTCTCGAACTTCTGACGAAACACTAAAGACTGGAGTTGCGTAACCAGATATCTTCATTTCGTATATTTATGCAGTTTATCTGTCTAAACACTGTGAAGACCTAAACAAAACTGCATTCTTATTACGACTTGAAATATAAATCTCCCGACCGATCTATATTCCCTTAGTTTTGGTCTGCATAATCTTTCTATCTTCAAGATTAAAAAACCTTTCACTCGATTTCTCAGTCGCCGGGTTTTCAAAAAATCTGACGTTTTCTTTGGAACTTTCAATTTTTTTTCTTGCACATTCATTTCCTATTACGTAATTTGAAGAAAGTGACCTTTTTGTGTAAATCCAGTTGAATTCAATGGTGGAAATAAACAAACGAGACAGAATTATAAATGAAATTGTTTCAAAGAATCGAGAACATTAAGATACAGACTGATATCAGCACTCAACAACTTCATTTCTTCAGCCACCGATAAGCCTCTCTCACCCTCTGTAGATGTAAATTGCATATCAAGCATTTCGTTACATTTTTTAATTGTCGTCAACGCCTGAAAAGGCTATTTAAAACCCAACTCGCAGAAAGTACTACACAACTTTAGAACAGAAAGGACAACTGCAGAAGAGAATCGCGACCAATTTCATTCTTCATGGAAATCTGATCTCTTCCTTTTCGCAACCATTAAAAGTCGAGAAACTCCATGAACTTACTTCAGTTAGCAAGGAGTATTTCAGTAATTATGAAATAAACAAAAATGATTATAGAAAGGAAAAAACTGAATAACCGAACAAAGCAATTACTTTTCCGATATCAGCCATTCTCTCGCTGAATCCAGCAAGTTCTTTATGTAATTCCTGCGCGGTTTTATGTTGGTGCTCCGCAACATTATCTAGCACATTCTAAAAAGCAGAGATGATAAAAAGGGAAGAATATCCTTATTACTGGAAACAGATGAAAAATATTAATCCTTAACGGATTTCTTGTGGTAACTTTGGATAACTGCAGTTTGAAAAGGATTTACTTAAACAATGTAGTAATATTAGTAATTAAAATATAGTTTTTGCATGTTGAAATCCGAACATTTTTCTAGAACGATCTTTGTTTAATCTTAAAGAAGCTCCACATCTCAATCCTACTCTGGGAAATAACTGAAGACTGGGAGGTTTTGATATTTTCTGATTGTGTTACGCATGGCATGCAACTAACAACAATGGTCAAGAATCCCAACCTCTGAAAGCACTTAAAATGTGTTTGCATAATATTCTAGATTTCGAAATTGCTAAGCTAAACTTTGAAATTACCCCGACTCTTTGTTTTTCGAAACTTCGTAGTACATCAATTTCAATCAGCGACACCGCATTCTGCAATAGCGCTGTAGCAACTGCCTCTTGCTCTTTTGCCTTCTTTTCCATGCGCTTGATAATATAGTCTGATTTGACGAGTGCCTCTTGCGCCTTAAATTAGAGAAAAAATTTGGATTTCTCAAACTCCTTGAGAAAATAAAGAACCATTCCTATTTGAAAGTGAAGAGCTTGGAATGGAGATGAATAAAAAGTTAAAAAAGGAGTTCAGTTTTACTACTCAAAAAAAATTTTGCATTGAAAGTATGTAAGGAATCAATTGCTCAATTGAAAGAGGGACTTTTTAGTTTGACCAACTATTTGTTTGAATATCAAGTCACTATATATTCCTTCCAGTTCCAATTAATCCTTACATATCCCACTTTTGTCATCTTACACATTGTGAAGGGGAATGAACAGCGACTATTTGACAAGAGATATTAAAGTGAAAGTCTTAACTCAAACTTCAACGTATTGTAAACAAGGTAAGGGTAAGGATAAAGTTTTCAAGATAAGCTTTTCTGTCTCTTTTCTGTTTCTACACCATGAGGAAACTCACTTGAGTAAGCAAGTTACTTGGAAATTCAATGATTTTTGATCACAAATTAGCATGAAATAAATTTACGTATGATTTTACGAATTAAAAAAAAGATATTATCAAATTCGTACCTCGCATAAGCGCACGATTTGTTCGTTGTGTTTGTTTTTCTTTGCACGAAGCTCTACAAGCTGAACTGAAGGAATGCGTTTTCTGTGTGAATCGACAACAGATTTTTGCCTCCGAAACTGCAAAATTGGAAGTTATTCGCTGTTTTTTTGATGGACCAATTACGGGGATATATTGTACTTAAACTACTGTTGGACAGGCAAGTTATGGTGACATTATATTCCTGCAATTATTATTTACCAACAAAATTGCGCTGTATCAGCTACTGCGCATTCGTGTTAACCTCCAAAATGAATAAGAAGCACAATGGAGTGGAAAATACTACGGAATAGCGAGGGACGATTTCCTGAAACGCGAAACATACCTTTGAAATACCCTGATCAGAAGTTCGCTGTTGTTTTGATAGATTGGATTTGGAAGGTGGTAATTTCGGAGTTGCGAAAGTGACATGCTGCAGCGACATACATACTTTTTTAGTTAGAATTAAACAATCAATTAGTAATGGCTTCATATCATTCACTCACATGAGCCCACTCAAAACTGTCAAGCTTTTTAAGATATATGATTTATCCGGAACAAAAGTCCTCTTCAATACTTATTACCCTATATCCTTCGTGCAAAACCCTTTCATCGGGAAATTATATCCTTCACCAGAAATTCCAAGCAAATTTCAAAATTTTCAATATTTTACATCGATGTAAAATCCACCTAGACCAAAAAGTGAAAGTTTTCAAAATGTAAATTTCAACAATGTGTCTTTTATCAGAAGCTTGTAGCATCTATCGTTGTTTTTTCACAGGTGAAAGAGTGGTCGTGAGAAACTACAAGTTGAAGATATACTCGCTTAGCATCCGAATCTTTAGATCGAGATTGGGCATGTGCTGACTGTTTCTTAAGCGAAGGCCGCAGGACTGTTGCTTCACTTGGATTGTTTGACATCAGTAATCGAACTGCCTGAAAGAATCAAAACCTGTAATATTTAAACGTGAAACTTAAACATCTCACTCTCTCTATAACTTGAAGTTATTGATACATCTCGCCATTAAAGTAGTGTGAGTGACAACATCTGTCATGAACTAGATGCCGCACATTTAATTGTTTCACCGGTGATGCTACTGTATGCCGAATACTCCTGATAAATTTAAGTGTGCTATGTCTCCTATCAGTTCCAATCCGACTATAAATCTAACTGCCTCCCTCTCTTCCTTTCAGGAAAGCGGCTATCCTAGATAGAGCTTCTAATATCCAGTGACTGCAGTTGTGTAGTATGAGTGAGGATACATTGCTTCTCTATGCGAACTCATTAGTTTCACTAAGGAATGACTTTGTCTCGTGAACAGTTAATTTACTAAATTTTCCCAAAGTGTGAAAAATGCGAAGCAAAATTCTCGCCACCACTCAAAATTCTCTCATCCAACCATCATACCATGCTTATGTGACTTCTGTAAGGGTTGTACCTCTGCATCTGTTTAATGAAAGAATTTCAAGAAAGTCAAGTAAATACGGTTGCTTAAGGTGGTAATTCGTCTTCCCGGGCATTCTCAAGCAACTAATTCGTCTTCCAGGACTTTCTCAAGCCAGTAATTCGTCTTCTTGGATTGATATTAGCTATTTATTGATTAAGATAACAAATAAACGTAAACAAAACAGTGAGAGGTGAGAATTCAGACCGCGGATCGTGCAACGTTGTTTTCTCGCATTCCTCTTTTCAAGATTTCTTTGAAGAGGTTTGTAAGTTCTCCCCGTTCTAATTTTTTTTTGTAAGTTCTAATTTTCAGTAATTCAACAGCTGTAAATGTTAGACTTATGGTGAATCCCGTCGCTTTTTATCCTGGCATGAACAAACAGATCTCTAGGGCAGACTGCAACCAGTAGAGGGCGGTTGGGTATTTAGCAGCTAAGCTGAGCTACATATAAAGAAACTGTAATAAATTCAACTTGTCAAGATATTGTCCAGAGAAACATAGTATTCAGTACAACATAGCGGATAATGGATAGGCTTTCACAATAATTCAATGACATGAAGTTGATCTTGAATTTGATTTTAAAAAATTTTCAGTTCAAAGAGCCACTGGAATATTCATTTATTAATCTTCAATCCTTTTTTCTGAATTTTGAGATACGTCTGATATTCCTGCACTGCTCGAAGCAACAAATCCTCAATCCTTTCCGTTCGCAAATTTTTCACGGGTGATTGACCTGTTTCATTCGTATTTAAAATTTGGTGAAATGATTCCTAAAAAAAATGGTTCTATTTACTATCCTATGACTTCGGTGGACTTTCTTTTAAGAAGAAGAAAATCAGACACAGAAGTTACTGTCTCATTTTTTTGAGAGAAATTTTCCTTTAAGAAGAAGAAAATCAGACACAGAACTTACTGTCTCATTTTTTTGATAGAAATCCTGTTTAGGAGAATCGATATTTTCTGAAGTTTCTGTCGACCGACTCAAAGCTAAAAACAAAGTGTTTTACGAAAAGCTGGTTAAATAAAGAAAGAAAGGTTGAAATTATGCTAGGAAATAAAGAATTAAAAAATATCACTTCGTGTTTTTCAAAATTTCCGGGGAAATTTCAGTTCCATAAATTCATTGAAAAACTAAAGGCAGAATTCAAGGTAAGGATCACACTAATGACTTAATCACTAAATCTTTTTCAAACCATAATCTTGTCTCCCTGTAATCTTAAACCGTTTCATGATGTAAATCACGCTAAACTTATAATGCCCTTACTGGTACATCTTTGAGTTTTTGAGCAGATTTTTGATCGATACTTCGCTTTCAGTCGGCATTCGTACAATAACTGTTTCTTGTCACAGATCACATTTCTGAAAATGGGGTCTATGAAGACAAAAAAGCAGTTTACTGCCACATCATCTCTGACTGACCACAAGTTGGAGACATAGTTCCGTAGCTGCTGTATTATTGACCTGAACGAACTTCATGCTGTCCATATAAAACCATTTTGCTTGATCCAATTATAATTATGTTTACAAGAATTTGTAAACATCTTTAAGAGGTAGCACAATCGACACGCGTTGTTTGTCTTCTTAAAAAAGGCACTCAGGAAACAGGAATAATCAAAATGTTTCCGAAATAATCAAAAATAATTTCGAAAAAAAAGTTCAATTTAGAAATCTTTTGGTCTTGATACAAAAATTTCTAAAACATTACTAGCAAGTTGTCATCAAACTATCTTAAAAAACTAAAAACTTGCGTTGTATATGCTGTTGGGACGGTAACCTCGAACGTGATATTATCATTATCAGGACATTTCCTTTGAGAGCCATAGCGATGACGTGAGCACTTTTTGCGCTTCTTTCGAACCAACCCTTCATTATGTTGCTCTGAATCTTTGCTTTTCCCGCTTCTTTCCATAATATCCGGCAACGTTCTCACAGGTTCTGTGTTTTCTACGCGTAAGTCATGAATATCTTTTTTGTTCTCCAAATGTGTTGTAAGGTTTGGCACCGTATTCGGCGCTGTGGGTGTTTGATTAATTTTGTCATATTCAATGTCGACAGCTGTTTTTGTGTATGCCTGCATTCTTGGTATCTGCTCATTTTCATGATCTGTCAAGAAAAAAGTTCTCGTTGGAACAGTTTCATCATTCGGATGATCCACCGTTGTCGAGAGTCCAGGATTTATTGCTAATAAAGGAAATATCTTCGGGGATGAAGGAAAGATTACAGAAATTGGTGACACATTCGGAAGTGTAGGTGAAGTCACGGAAGTTTCTGGAATTTGCGAGACTGTGTAATTTTTTTAGTTTGAATAAAAGTTCCGTGGTTTTTTGAGAATCCTTCTTCCTGCGATTTTCAGACTTCGCAGCATTAGATACCATAGATGCTTGATCTATTTCGGAAAATGTTACATTTAACATATCATTCAATACTTCGTCAAGAAATTCATCTTCCTCACTACTATTCGATACCGTTTGGTATTTGGCATTTACAACTTGCAATCGCATTTCTTCTGAAGGTGAGTTTTGTGATTTTGAGAGTTGGGAATCAGTAGTTTGTGACTGCGGATATACTTCCCGATCGTTTTTATTGGTGAAATTTCGATCTGTTGAAAACATTGAATTCTGTTCCAGAACTTTATAACCTTTATACACCCTATCTGCCAATGTGTGTACCGGAAATCCGAATTCATCCACTGATTTGTCTCCTTCTAGATACGCTGCTTCATATGATGATAATTTTTTCCTTTTGTTTTAGAGGAGATCTTTCCAAGTCCCATAGAATCTGGTTTACTATGAATTTGTTTAGTATACTTATTTGTCATTCGGGAGTCAAGAGGTTGCAAAATGGATTTATTATGTTCATTTTTAGATTCGTGCTGTGATAACTCATTGAGATTTATATGTTTTGTAGAAGCTTTTTCGCCAGACAATTCGTCAGACTCTTCATTGCCTTGTTCTTCAGGAATCATTTCAATAGCTTCATCATTGTCATGCTTGGGAAACACCTTATCGCCAACAGCTGATGGTTTATCTTTCGTCTTCAGCAAGCTACTCTCATTCACAACATCCTGCAACAGTGGTAGAATTGTTCCGTTTTCTAATGAATCGCTTTCATTCGAACGTTTATGTTGTAACCTTTGTTTCTTTTGATTTCTAAATTTCCCGTTAGATTCAGAGGGTAACTTCGTTTCCTTAAATTTGTTTGAAGTTTTCTGCAGCGCCCCAGTACTAGTTTTATTCAATGTTTGTGGTTTTGTATTACATTTATATCGCTTTCTTTGTCTAGTCGGATGTTCTGAAAAATAATCCGAGTCAGAGGAATCCGTCTGACTTTCTAATATACAACCATCTTCATTCACAACTTCAAACTCCTCTTCAATCTTTTCTGCTGCATAAAAACTGGCTTCGTCAAGTGATTGTTCGTGCTCGCTTTTTTCATAATTTATCATTTTTACTTCTTTTCTAGCTTTATTTTTGTCAAGCTGCAAAAAAGGTGTTCCAAAAAATCCGCCAAATTTTTCCGCTACTGTTGCTTTATATTCTGACAAATCAACAGGTGTGTGGACGATAAAATCGTTTTCATTATGGATCCTTTCGTAAATCGTCTCATCCAGATCTTTCTGAGTTTTCAATTTTTCAGTAGTCGGGGTCAAGATCGAATTTTTGGAATCACTTGCTATTTTCTTGATCTCACTTGCCTCAGTATTTGAGGTGTTGTCTGCTATTTGACTCGAATGCTTAATAATATTGATACTTCTCAGAGGACTTTTCAAACCTTCTGCTTGTTTTCTGCTGTTTTCTTTAAGCACTTTGGATATCCTTTTGATGGCTTTTTGCAGAAAATCAAAAAATTTTTCAAATTTTTTGATATAAGCAATATTTGGACTATTAATAAGTGCTCCATTCTGATTTCTAACGTGTCCACTCTTATCAGTTCCTGAACTGGTTTCCAGTTTGTCTTCATTTGTAGCTGCAAGTTTAAGTTTACGATCTTTCTGCATCATTGTTGGTATAAACGGTGAGATATTCTCATCCGAAATCGAATTTTCCTGAGTTTTTTTGATTTTATCGGTTCCAATATCTTTATTTTCTGGTCTTTTGCTATTGGCGAATATTTCGGAAATTAGTTTGGCTCCATCGGAGAGGAATTCTTGATATTCGTTACTCGATTTCATAAATTTCGGTACTGCAGTAACTACTGTACTAAAATACACACCACTCGTATTAACTGCAGTCACTTCTCTGATTCCTGGATGTGATTTATCACTAACCATCAACTTCTCATCGGCTTCTGGATCTGAAAGTAATGAAATTAATGCATGATTATTATTGCATTTTCTTTAATCAAGGTAAGCACAAGTAGTAAAGAATACCCTTTTACCTAATCTTGAAATGGAGCTGCTCTTCAAGAACTAGTAAGATTTTCCATTATCCATCATCTAAATTTTACGAATGGAAGAATGAAATACTACTAGAAATGAAAATTTAAAAAGCCATGAAGCAAGGGAAGTGTAAGCGACAATATAACCTGAACGACGTTTTCTTTGCCTAGGTTGCCGCTGAATATGTCGTTTTTTAGGAAGCTTGAAAATGATCAAAGTAGGCAAAGATGTTGTGGCATTTATAGAAGCAGAATATTGTTGTTCAAAGTCATTTTGTATCATTTGGAGACGAAGTTCGTCAGCAATTAAATTTTGCAACGACACAAATTCGATTGGATCGATGTGAGCGTTCTGAAATAGATTTTTTATGAAAAAAAATAATTATGAATAACAAAGGCAAATTTTTGCTGGCAATCTGTTTGGAAACTATCCTAGCAATTTAATGTTTTTAATTTTCAACTTCTTTAAGGCTACCTTATTGACGTCCACTTTGCTGAAAATTTTTTTCAAAATAGATTTTTCTAATTGCTTCTCATATTCTTGCAATAATTCACTGAACGATACTGCTTCATCGCCATTCTTGTCGAGACCCTAAATAATTTACTTTTAGGCGATAATGGATTTTAAATTAACTTTAGAAAAATATTAAATAACTTTCACGTTGACAATATTTATTGACATTTTCTAGCAGCTATTTTGAATTCAATGATACTGATAATGAGAAATTTTATCTTATTATTAGTGAGCTTTTGAAGTTAATTGGAATAGAAAAAAACTAACGGATAGTTTATTCAGTGCAGCAATAGCAGCTTCTTCCCGTAGTTTAGTGAGGTAATCGACCAACTCTAACTCATTTATCTAAAGATAAATTGTTATTACTAAAGCAAGATTTCTTTTTTTCGGTATCCAAAACCCAAAGATATTTCAGTACCTATCTTACTTATTGTTACATACATTATTTTAATATTTTCTATCATTAACATTTAATTTATGTTTCGAATTTTCAGGCCTTTGGGTTTCGGATATATCAAATTTCTGAAATTCCTAAATTTTTGCAGAGAATCTTTTTCAGTTTCTTTCAGTTTAAAATGTTGAAGGAATATTTAAAAAGCAACCGTGTGATCAGTTCGATGGCTGATATCCTTAAAAACCAATGTTGCATAGCTGGGTTCAATATCGTAACGTAAGCCAGCCAACATCTGCGCTTCTTGAATGTTCAGTCGATGGTCTCCATCAGTATCATAGACCTGAATCAAGATGAGGAATGATGTATGTAAATAGTTATTTTGGAAAGTTTCTTAGATTGCATGTGCAGTCTTTCCAGATTCCCGACGATTGTTAAGAAACAGGTTAAACGAACTAGAAAGAGAGTCTCGCTGGTTGTGGTAGTGTTCTTTCTTTAGCATTATTGATTCCAGATAACTGCGGGAATTGCTTGTTTGATTGATGTAAATTTTAAAATATAGATGATCTTATTTCACATAAGTCACCTCATTTTTATATATTTTGAAAATCTCTGATCTCTACAACCTCATTCCATATCTACTTCATACTGTTTGTTCTGCAGGAATTGCTTGTTTAGTTGAGGTAAAATTTAAAGTATAGATTACTTTATCTCAAATAAATTACCTCATTTTTACATATTCTGAAGATCTCTGATCTCTAGAATCTTATTCCACGTCTATGTCATGCTGTTTTCATTTCAATAGACATCATCAACAATAGTCTAACTCACAAACCTTTAACAGTCCTTTTCCTTCTTTCAGTGCCAATAATCTGCTGCAGTGAAGTGTTTCAACCAGTTCACTGGATGTCAAATATTTGTCTTTATTGACATCACTTTCCTGGAAACAACCCTTTACATCTCTCATTGACAACCCAAGCTCCATGTAAATGGATTCGAATAGTTCCATTTCACTCAGGAGACCATCGCCATCCGTATCGTGATCCTGAATGATCAATGAATGAGATCTCTTAATTCTGGCAAATAGACTCCATATTTGCTAGGAAGTCCACAGATTTGGTACGATATTCTACTACAGCACAGCATTTGATGTGTTTTTGAAAAATAATTCTTTGACTCTAAACTGCCGTTTCGGATTAAATTAAATTTTCAAAAATATCACTTCTAGCCAACGCAAAGTTGCTCGTGCAACGTGTCTCCGAACTAGTCTGGCGGCTGCCATAACCTCAGTGCGATCAATGAATTTGTCGTCATTTCGATCCGCTTTCCGGAATATATCCTAAGGAAAGGAAGATTTAAAAGTGCCCAAGAAACAGTGAGTCCGAATTCGTTCCATTCTAAATGGATCATATTATAATAAAAAGGCATAAAATTGATTTGGAAGAACATAAGGCTAAGAATGTGCAATGAGAAAATTAAAATTCCTCGAAATAAAGGAAACTGTTACTTATCCAAGAATAATCAAGATATTACATCGCTGATTGTCGGTGGAAGCTTGTGATCCATATATGCTACCGTCCTCAGTTCTCTACGATCAACTTTCCCATCCTTCGTCAAATCATAATGAGTCATATATTGATTTACTTGAAACAGAATTTAGATGTAGATATCAAAAAAGTAAGAAGGAATTTGATTTTTGCCATATAAGTTTAGTCTGTTTGTATTTCCCATGCCGTGCACCAATCATTTCGCATGCGCGCAAATAAGGTCTTCACTTAAGGTTCCACATGACTTTCAAATAAAGTTGAATTTCTTGCTCACCTGTACTAAGAGCAGTAGTGCTGAATAAGATAATGGTTGCGGTTAATAATATCCATGGTTGAGACATCTGTATATCTAAAAAAAAACCTTGCATTTGTATACCAAATAAATTTGAGTCATCCTTCAGTTTACCTCTATTGCAGTTGACATCAATGAGCATTAGCTATCATCTTAACCCCCATTGTGCGCTCGCGATGTTGCATGCTAAATTCACTGACTGATTTACAATTTTATTTACAATTTTTGTTTTTTCAAACCTTTCGTTTAGGAAAAGGTGCAAGGTAGCTTGATTTATTCTTTGTGCGACAGCAAAACTGTATTACTCATAGCTGGATCCTTCTGGATGACATACCCTTTATTAAGAGAAAATTTCAAGATCAAAATAAGGAAGATGTCATCCATAGTAAAGTAGTCAAAACAACGTTAGCAAAGTTCTAAAAAAAAGTTGAAACAGCCGTCATTTCGAGAAGTGAAAACGAGAAATGACTTGAGTAATTCCATAAAATGTATAAAACAACCATGTATTTCAACACAAAAACGCTATCAACATATCCGACATATCCGACTCGAATGAGCCAAATTTGCTCCATTTACCCATATCATGTGTCCCATATTAATTTTATAAATTTTTGAAAGGAATTGTAAAAAAATTAGCACAAGAGTTTTCTAGGTCAAGGTCGTAACGAAACGGTATATTTTCTTTAATGAACATCTTCAACGAGACATAACTGTATCGCTATCAGTGCGCGACCCAAATCTTTCCGCAATATAAAAGAAGTATTGCCTAAGAAAGGCACTTCATTTAGGTAGAATTACTTCCAATTGTTTCGCCATTTCTTTTACTACGAATACGTGACATGAAGGACAGTTGGATACTGATATATTTTCAGCTCACATCCAAGAAAGAATGATAGAAAAACGGAGTAGCCGTAGCAACTAATATAGCATAATACAACCTTCCACGAGTAACAAGTAAACCTGCAAGCTAATGCAATAACAATATGCAAATATATCATCACATGTGAATGAATGGCGCTTTTACCCCATTTGTAATAGGACTGCAGGTCTGTACTGTGTGTGACTCAAAGGTTTTTGAATATCTTGGAATCCAACTTGCCAGCAACATTACCATTGTAATAAACAGTGTGCAAATACATCATCAAATAGGAATGAATTACGCTTCTATTGCACACCAAATATTCCCTAATATACAAAACTTCTACCCACTGAGCCAACAAATTTGATCTATTTAGCAGATGATAATAAAGCTTTGTTCTGAAATCTGAATTCAATACGCTTTTATCTGCATAGCATTCAAAACAGAAGTGATGTTTATAGACAATGAAATGAAAATATAAAAACAAAACAGCAAACCTTAAATATCGAATAATAAAGTGATATTAATTCAAACATTTCTCTAGACTGAGTAACAGCAGCACTGGCATACGATGGAAATCCCGAGCAATGATCGGAACTACATGCTACTAATAAAGTATTGCTTGCGCAGAAATGGAATATTCTCTCTAATAATGAAAACCTTTCCTTGATTTTTTAGTATTCATAGCTAAATTGAGAAAAACAAAACTAGATAAAGGACAAATGGACAAAATGCTTCGCATGGTTAGAAAGTTTAAAAAAGGTCAAAATGAGGTGTGATATGGAGGATGCAATCTACAATTTAAAAAAAAAAACAAAAAACAAGACTAAATAAAGGACAAATGGACAAAATGCTTCGTATGGTCAGAAAGTTTAAAAAAGATCGAAATGAGGTGTGATATGGAGGTTGCAATCTACAATTTTGATTCCAACAACTCTTTTGTTAGTTCATCTGGTTCTCGAATTTCCAAATTCTGAAAAACTATTATGACATCTCATATAAAAAAAAGAAACATTTTCTTTTCAGAAGGAACTCTCAAAATTTGGTAAGGCAGAGTCAAAAAACCGAACCTTGAAAATTTAGCTCATGTTTAGTTTTTCAACACAAGAATTATAATTGAGAATGTAATTATACTGAGGGTAATATAAACACAAAAGCAGAAAAGAAGCCATGGAAAAAACTGAGTTACTTTTATAAGATGCAATGTTTTTCATTCGATCACGCTTTTCATTAACAGAAAAAAACTCGTAGACTCTGATTTCATTACAAAATTTAAATGTATCTACAGTAAGAAAAAAGTTCGAAAATTAAGCCATATAAATATCTACAACCACTGCAGTTATTCAAACATACTGTTGTTTTTTGTTCCACCAAACCCAAAGAGCTATTCTGCGCAAAGTATATCATGGACATAATTCCTGGTAAACCGATAAAGTTTATCCATTAAGATATCGTAACATTTGAAGAATTTTCAAAAAAAAAACCCTAATTAAGCTCACACTCCTTCGCCAAATTGTTTCTACTACCAGCATACATCATTCGCAATTGTGGGTTGGATCCTGTAATATTTAATTAGGACCTATAAACTGCTCAGCTAAGTCACATTTAAAAATAGATTAAATATCATCGAAAAAAAAAAAAGAAGAAACATCTTCATCATACATCTTCATCAATAAAAAGAAACCACCCTAGCGTCAAATGAAATGTTCAGTCTTTTCCTTCTTTCACCTTCCCCAGAAATTCATAAATTTTTATCCATGATAAGCTAAACCTGATGGACTGTAGAGCACAAGACAGAGTGGATATGAAAGATGTCCATCATCGTGTACACGCTTATAGCTTATTACAATATACCGTGGCTGTTGCACTGGTAATTCATCACAGATCATACTTGGATCGCAATCCTAGAAAAAAAATTTTGTTTCGCACCAGTAATTATTAAGAAAAATCTGGAGCTAAGTTGAAGTAACTATTTTTGAAAGAATCATCCGGTGGAAAGGAGAAATACCTCAAGTTTTTGATCCACCATAATGAGCTGTTTCGCTGGATCAATCTTCACTGCAAATTAAGTGCATGGTCAAAGTAAAAATACTGAAGAAAGTGCAGAATATGAGTGTATCGAACCTCAATTATAATCAATTCCGTTATGAAGGGATTACATGCATCCGAAGTTTAAAGTTTAAAACCTATTAAAAAATTCGCTATTTCAAACCAAAAAATTCTGTCAGTTTCAAATCAAGAACAATTTTTTAAATGGAATAAAAATGCACATATCAAGGCATTTGTTGAGCGTTTTCTGCTAAATCGAAATCTCTCCAACTCGTCTTTCAGATCCGCCGGTATCGCACATATTTTTAGTGCACCCGTCTGAAATACTGCCCAATTAGTTCTCGAAAAATACATAATATGTAAAGTGGCGACAGAAACAGCTCAATCAATAAAGGCCACATTTTGAAGTTTGTACCCCACTTAAACAGGTTTCATCTTTATAGACTATATTGCTGCTGTATGTTACAGAAACAAAGTTAGAGATTATATCACCAAAACGAGAGCTAAACAGGACAGGACGACAGTTACTTTTATTCAGGTGATTAATTGATTCAAAATGATTTTTCTATTTAAATAATTAATTAATTTATGTTGGATTTGATGGCTTTTAGAAACAAAACTTTAAAACTTGGGAACTTTCAAGAAACACAAACCATTTTGAATGATGGAATAGTAGAGCACACCTTTGATCAATTCTTCGACCACTATGAAATTTACGCGTCGATTTACTAATACTTTTCGTAAAAAAAGAAGTTCAACGAAATTATTTTAATTTAAAAAGCAGAAACCATTTACGACCACTGCTATACAGGGAATTATAAAAGGTTAAGGTTCAGAACACATTTATATTTCTTTACATGCTTCTTACGTGGCAGTGAAACCTACTACCTCTTATCCATTCCTTTCATTCTGTATTTCAATTTCTCCAGTCAGCTCAATTCTATTGAACGAGGTGCGCTACTTTATCCCAAGTTACATCTCGATCTCCTTTATCCAACTACTTGACTGTCCGAACATTCAAGCTCGAAGGCAGCATCGTTCCTCCAATAATCTGTCCCACTAATCCAATAACATGACCGAAGTTCCTGGATTATTCCGCTCGAAAACTCAAACTGTCATAAAACTTCTCCAAAAGAAATATAAAAACTGGCCAGATTAATACTCACCAATACACGATGACACAAGTCCATCCAGACAGTGTTCTACGACAGAATTGCCCACGATGACCTCACGATCTGAACTTTACTCTTCTTTCAACGGCGTTAAGATTTTTTAAAAGCACAGATAAGTCTCTGAGAAATGCAAAAGATGTTCTGGAGCAGTGAGGACGATTAGTTTTTTTTTGTTTAATTTGTTGAGAACGGTAATTAATACATAACAAAAAGGTGAAATCTAAAAAGGTGAAATCTAAAATTTTTTTTC
>NW_018108214.1:353622-383617 GCF_000183805.2 Loa loa | reverse complement strand
CAGCTCAATTCTATTGAACGAGGTGCGCTACTTATCCCAGTTACATCTCGATCTCCTTTATCCAACTACTTGACTGTCCGAACATTCAAGCTCGAAGGCAGCATCGTTCCTCCAATAATCTGTCCCACTAATCCAATAACATGACCGAAGTTCCTGGATTATTCCGCTCGAAAAACTCAAACTGTCATAAAACTTCTCCAAAAGAAATATAAAAACTGGCCAGATTAATACTCACCAATACACGATGACACAAGTCCATCCAGACAGTGTTCTACGACAGAATTGCCCACGATGACCTCACGATCTGAACTTTACTCTTCTTTCAACGGCGTTAAGATTTTTTAAAAGCACAGATAAGTCTCTGAGAAATGCAAAAGATGTTCTGGAGCAGTGAGGACGATTAGTTTTTTTTTGTTTAATTTGTTGAGAACGGTAATTAATACATAACAAAAAGGTGAAATCTAAATTGCGAAACTCTGAATTTAAGGTAACAGAATCGCCATTCTGGAACGACAAAACAAGAACGGTCGGAAAATTGTAGTTGAAGCACTGATTCGTCTAAAATTATTCCAAAATATCCTCAACAATTACTTCCCATCCTCGATATCTTCATTAATCATTATTATTCAAGTTTACATTCTACAACTTACAGATTCTTCCTCTTCCTATTGGAAAGACAAAAAGAATATAGAGCTTCAGGATTCAGTTACAGTTAATCCCAATGATGGAAGACTTGGAAGTAGGCAGTATATATTCGACTCATTCAAAATGGGACAGAGAATGAATTTCAGAAGGTTGGGAGTTTCAGGGATATGATTTAAAAATGAATACCGGTAATGATAAATAATCTGCAGTATTCTAAGGATATGACTTTTCACATTACATACATTAAATTTATGTTAGGTTGAGTTACATTGCAAGTATGATACAAGGATAAAAATGATTGCTAACATCTTATTCGACTGTAGAAAAGAGAAGGATAAGATGGCGCTAATGCGACGGAGAAAGTATACAAACTAGAAGATACTAATATACAATGTACACAATAAGGCATGTGCTATGAAAATAAGTCAGTAATCCTTAACATGAAAAACTGTCAATAATAGAGTAACTCACCTAATCATATTAAAAAGAAAAAAAACAACAAAACAAGAGAAACTTAGATAACACCGCATTATATTAAACGAGCAGGGCTCAGTATATAAATATCATTACTAATTGTATGGGTAAAGGGATGGCGATTATCATCTTGCATATCACTACGCATCCCACCAAACATTATCAGCTCTCCTCGACCAGCACAAAGCGAATACAGCATTGTATCATCTGGTGCATTTAAATCTATTTCTTGCTGGCGCCATCTGAAAAATTCAAAATTTCATCTTTAAACAAACAACATATAAAAAACGCAACTCCTTAGACGCATCATCATAGCTTTCAATAACTCACGTTACTGTACAATCTTCCAAAACTCGTGCGGTATCGAGTATATAAACACAAGCATTTCCTAGACGCCTTTTATGACACCAATTTTCTGAAAAGAAATAAAACAATGGAAAACTAATTACACCAAATATAACTCTTTCGAGAGAAATTAATAATGGATACCATTCTTCCGTTACAGTCGTTAAATATAACGAGCTAAACAATGAAATTCGACGCAGGGAACGAAAGAGTAATCTTTGACAAAAAGGGAATTATATAAGAACATAAGAAATAAGCAACAGCAGTAGGTAGAAGTTAATGTGCTCCGCTAGCAACCATTTTTGCAAATGATGAAGTGATTTTAAAATGCTGACGACAAAAAAAAAACTTACTTCCGAAACTTCCCAATGCTGCACCTGATGCATCATTAATATGCTTCAAATTGCTGAAAAAGAAAAAGTATGTGTTCTAGGCCGGCAAAAGTAAAAAGTAAAACTCATAATATTCATACCGTGAAGTTAACAAAAGTTTGGAAGCAAGTGTTCATAAAAGGCTGAACATTAGAAATGAAGTGATAGGAATGCGATGGAATCAAGATATGTCAACATCTTTTTCTCATATATCCTTCATAAAAAAATTACCGCTATGTAAAGAATCTTTTAAACGAAAAATGTATATAGATGGAACAGTTCCTAAAAAGATTTTTTCTTTACAAAACCAAAAAAAGACCTCAAAGATCTGCATGGAATCTGTAGGAAAAGAGAATCATTAAAATAAAAGCACATATTAAGAACTTGCTTTTTAGCATGTGGTGAAGAGGTAGACGGTTGACAACCCGAAAAATTCGGTTTTTCATTCAGTGAAGGATCAACGTTGTCCCTATAACTAATATAATATCTTACATTTGAATTGTTGTAAAATTAACCGTTTATCAGTCATATTTTCGAAATACTGTTCGGATTTCAAAATATTAGGTTTAAATTTAACAAGAATTATACCTTGTATTAGAGGATTGTAGCGTGACATTATTCACTGGTGGTGGCAGCTAAATAAAACTATAATAATTTAATAGTTTCATATCCTGTAACCAAGCAATTTTTTCATTTTATTTAAAAATTACGTACCAATTGAGCAGGGTTTCTTGAAAAAATCTGGAACGGTGCTGAATACGAATTTAAACTGACCGTGCTATACCTGAAAGATCTTACGTATTTTTTGATCCTTTTACATATTTGAAAAATTACTTTTATTGCACGGAACAAAGTGTAGCGAATGTCCAATGCATGGTTCTGGAATCAAACACTGCTCAGGATGTATTTTTAAACGAGTATACCCATTGCTTTTTCTTGCATAACTTATACACGCAAGATTTTGTCCGATTGGACATGCTGGGTGGCACCAAAGCTGAGATGGACCTGATTTTGGGTTTGTAATCTGAAATAACAGCGAGTTTATACTGCCACAAAAAATTTGTTAGATAAACATTAAAATTCCTTTAATAACATTTTGCTCAACAACAATTTACTCTGGTAGATTTATTTTTGATTCTACTATATTTCCACAATGTTTTCGTTTTTGAGATGAAATTAGAGAACACTACAACAACACTATAAAGAATCTGACATATATATCTACCAAATATATAAATGCCCAAAACACAAATCTTTTGGATTTGGATCACATTCCAAGAGTTGGACATAACTTATCTTGAATTTGAATTTGATTGAGAAACGCAGTACAGTTGAAAACTATTTTATTTAGCATCAGTGGAGATCAATGGAAACATATCATCAATCTCTCATGCTTATCAGAAAACAATTATTAAAACTGACATTGATTTGCTTCCATTCCCAGGCAGTTTGTAACGTCAAGTCAAACGTAAGGAGCCAAGCATCGTTATAAATACAGTTTGGGCCACCACAGCCACCGATCACGAGTAGGTGTGATTTGTCAATTACCACACATGAGCTACCATAACGGGGGTTCGGCTGTGGACTTTTCAACAAGAACTGTTGGCCGGACGATGCGTCGGACTTTCCACAACTTTGGTCTTTGTAAATCCTGCTAAAATTGATGTTTGATATACTAATTTTTAATTGGACCAATCACTGAACACAAATGACCGAAAACTCGATAATATTCAAAATATCATTTCGAACTTTCCAACTCAATACAGTAAATGAGCTCACTAAAGCACCCGAAATGAATAAATAAGAATCTGGTATTCTCGATAGCTTATTAATCAACGAACCTGTGCAGAGTCATTTCAGAAAACTTACTCGACGAATGACGGCACGTGCCAAATTTTACTGATAATATCCAGAACATAAATAGTATTTGTAGCACGGCTATTCTGTGAACCACCAAAAATAATCAGCGAATCATCTACCACACATGCACAATGACTTGCAATCACAGGAGGTGGAGGCTCTGTTTCGACCTCAAAACATTGGAAGAATCAGAAAGACTTTGAATGTCCAAATCTATTCATTAATCGTCATGTAAATTAATCGTCGTGAAAAGTTGTTTGATATTAGCTAGCTGGCATGAATAGAAATGATTCTGCTAAAATCTTTTCTTAAGTATTCTGTTTTTCAAGATTCGTTTTCTGTTAAATATCTTGTCAGTTTGTTAAACCAAACACTTCAGTGTCATAAAAGATATGATACAGTTTAATGAAATATGAAGCACGGCTTAAAGTCTTAAGCAATAAACCGACGAACGTACCACAACGGAAGCAACGTTTTACAAAATATGTACCACATGGATAAACTTTGATTACCTCAATCCACTCATTCGTTATAGTATCATACATGTGTATTTCACTAAAAAAATTTGCTGCTTGATGGATTGGGTTTGGCGAAGACTTTGCAAATCCACCATGAAGGATCAAGTACTCCTTATAAGGTACAAAAATGGACATTGCCTTGGGCCGCGGGAATGGAGCACACTTAACAAATTCTCGGCACCAAATGCGGGACCTCTGAAATTACAATTCTGAATTCTCTAGAAAGTAAAGGTGTGCTTCTTTAACTTTCATAAGGGTTCATCGATCTTAAATTAACAAAATAAATTGAGCTGTACATAACTTCCTCTAAAAATCCAGCAAATTTATGGAGAAAGTAAATTTATACCAGATCAAAACTCCAAAGGTCGTTGAAGGCAGTATAATTATTGGTACATCCACCAAATATATACACCTTTTTGGTGCCATCATGATAACAACCTGAATGTGAACAACGTTTTGCAATAGCACTATCATCTTTCTTTTCTGCTGCATACAGCTCCCTGGAAATAAGATATACAACTATTTCGAATATTTTTGCAAATAAATTTCAACATGAAAGATTTTTTCAAACAACATGACTAGTGTAAATTTTGTCAGATACAGTTATTAGCAAACATTGTTATTTTGGCATCATAGCAACCGGTTCCAAAACATTTAATTCACATTTCAACCAACCAAATCAGCTGATTGCATTGGATGAAGGATTTCTTTAAAATACTGATGATAGTACATGCAACGCGATACCATCGACGACTAACCAATCGGACACTCTCCAAATCGCCGTACTGATTCAAATACGAGAAGATTATTTCTAAGACGAGATCCGGCAATTCGTTGATATCCATAGTTGCATTTAAGTCATAAATCTAAATTTTAAAAGATGTATACACGTGCCACATGCACCAATCCCAATTCATCCATGGCGATTGTACTTGTGCATCGTATCCGCATCCTAATTCTTGGCATGTATAATTCAGGATAATCTCATGCGGTTGTGCAGGTCATGTATGTCCTACAGAAGGTACATGAAGCATGCGAGCAGATAACTATATTGTAAGTCCTTCCAAAATGGAAACGAAATCATAAGAAATCGAACAACATGAATGGAATTCTGCCTTCCGGTTCTGTTTCTCCCTCCCTTCTGCAGGAAGTGCTAAGTGATTTACTTAACGTACCATTTACGAAAATTTGCATAATAACAGGAATTTTAGATATTTAAGGGAGAAATACCGAAGGACTGAAATATCGAAAGAGTTCAGCTTGATGAATGGTCATCCGAACAAATCTAAGTGACCGCTGGAAAATCTCAAGAGTAACATAGTCAACGCTTCTCTAGGACTAGCCCGCTGGTACACAAAGGGAGAAAGAAAAAGCAGACGACCAGAGGACCATCATTTTTTTGTTCCAGAGGTAAGAATAGCAGATACGCTTATGTCTGCCGAGGGAAAGAGCAAGAGATCCTGTGATATTCCCTTGCTTTTCTCTCTCTCCTCCACTTTGCTCTCTCTTATTTCTCCCCTTATTTTTCTCCCGTCTTCTCTTTTTTTGCATCTTCTCCCACTTTCTCTTCAAAGTATTTAATTCTACAAAAAAAATGATTTATTTATAAACTGCCTGTTGATTTGCATTTCTTATTTGATGATATCATACTCGAAACTTATCAATTGAATTCCATCTCTCATTCAACAGTTTTCTGCAATTTTATTATTATCACTAACTGTCTGATTGTCTGAATCTCACCACTAATACATTCTCTGATTGGTTGTGGAAATGCTACAGCAGAATGAAGGAATTTACTTTCTATTTATTCATTAGCAATTTATTAATGAGAAATGAATGGAGTCGATAGTTTATAGTTTGGAGTGTTGATATGATTGATTGAAGATTTATTAAGGATGGCAGTTTCTCTGTTGTCTTTCTTCCTTTCTTTTAACTGCTACAACTGCTGGGAAAGGTAAGGAAGTAGGCCATAGACGAAGCTAATCATCAGCTACTGCAAATTTCACTTGACCTTTCGAAGTTTGATTTCGAATGCATGTGGCATCGAACAACATAAAATGTACAATTTCTGAAAATGTTTAAATTGAAGCAGTTTCTTCAGCAGTGGGTTTGAAGGATAGTGATGCCAATGACTGCATCGTCCTTCTCGGATACGATGTTTCCTGGACAGCACGTGCGGATTAGTGTCGCTGCCAGTCAGGTATGCTCAGTTTTCTCTGTTACCGCTGTTGTCATTACTGTTTTTTTATCTTTATAATGGAATGAAGATGAAGTGAGCACTAACTGTGCAGTAAGAATTGCTACAATACTCTGGCAGTTGTCGACCGATTAAGGTCAAGCCCAAACCACCAATAGCTAAGTTAGATATTTGAACAGAATTACCTGCTAGTTAAGATCTTAAATTTTTTTCAAGAGACATTATGGCATCGATTTTTGTGCATGTTACTGTATGTTGACAGTAAAAACTTTTTTTTCTTTCCTCTTTTCTTGTTTCATTGTTACTTCACACTTTTCAGAATAAGCCACAGTCCAATAGCGAAATATTGCTGTGACTTCTTTTGAACCTTATAATTGTTTTTGTCATCATTAATCTCCTCACCGCCTATGTTGCTGTAATGGTACATTGTAACTATTATTACTTTGATACGTTCGAGGGATTTCAGCAAAAAGTTTTCAGGGTGGCAGAAGATATATGGAGGATCGAGTACATATCGAATGTGTTCGGCTTCCCAGTGGCGCTGTTGATTACCTTTACTTTGCTGTTTACGATGGGCACGGTGGTTCAGAAGCCAGTGACTATGTCCGAAAGCATCTCTTGAAGAACATTCAGTCACAGTATGGCTTCGATGGTAGTGATGAACAAATGCTGGATGCTATAAAAAAAGGTTTCGTGGAAACGCACCTTGCGATGTGGAAAGTTGTCGGTTGGTAGATGAATCTATAAACGAATTCCTTTTACGTAAATCTCAGCATTTATAAATTTAACATTTGCGATTTCCTGAAGTTTTAAAAGACTTCACTGGTAACAAGAACTTTAGAAACGGTGCTTTACAGACGATTGGCCTCTCACTTCCTCGGGTTACACCAGTACGGCAGGTACCACTGCCAGTTGTACTTTTATTCGACGTGGAAAGATATTCACTGGGCATGTTGGTGATTCCGCTGTAATCCTAGGAGAAATGGATAGTTCGTTAATGTTTTTCCTTTCTTTTTTATTTACAAATTTTCGCCCGCAGTCTTCGGAGAATTCCATGGTGTTTCAAATTCCACAAATCAAAAATATTTCTGAAGCGAGAAGAATTTTTAGATGGCGAAATAAGAGCTAGCAGTTTGACTGTTGACCATAAGCCCGATAATTCTCTCGAAGTGCAACGAATAAACAGTGCTGGTGGGATGGTGATGAAGAAGTCAGGCGTCACACGTGTTGTTTGGACGAGACCTGTTCGAGGTCATGTTGGGCCTGTACGCAGGTCTACACCAACCGAAAGTATTGCTTTTCTCGCTGTTGCTCGTGCTTTAGGTTGGTGGAAGTTAAGAAATATTTGTTTCTTTATTTAAGTTTTAAGAATTCCTAGTTTTAAGGAATGGATTTCTTTTGAATTTTTTGAAATTCTTAGATTTAAAGTAACACCCATCTTACGCTTAAAATAACACCTTTCAGGACTTTAGATGCAGTTCCGAAGTTCTTGAGCTCTGATTCTTCTGGATTTTGCAGGTGATTTATGGTCATATAATCGAGAAACAAAGCAATTTATTGTGAGCCCTGAACCAGATGTTGCTGCGTATGATCTAAACGATAACAATTTATGTTTGGTGCTTGGCTCAGACGGACTAACCAATGTTTTAAAACCGCAACAAATTGTCGATATTGTGATGCATTATGAAAAATCGTCACGTGATAAAGTAAATTTCTACTGTGCAGATATTAACTTCAGCGACAACAGTAATTTCTGATAAGACAGAAAATGTGGGTTGAATTATAGAAAGGAAGAGGAAATAAGATCGCAACGAGACCAACATTTATTCCAAGGCGGTTTTCTTGTGAAATTATGTACACATAGGCATTTTTAAAGAATCATATTAAATATTTCATTAAACATTATGCAGTTAAATACTTCGTTTACTCTATCATTTTAGCATGGCAGGTTGCCGAATCATTCTCGCTGGATACTGCGCCATGCACTGGAAGGTTGGGGAGCGTCACGTGCTGATAATATATCAGTTATATCAGTTAGTTCATATGTAATTTTCTTAGAAATTTTCTATGAAACTGGCCATCAGTGAGATCTGTCACCAAAAACCAGAACATCATTTAGATTTTTGGTTGATACTGGCTGCTGATTATCGCAACCAGAAACGAAACTGTTTAGAAATAGTACAGTTACTAGTTGGCAAAAATTATCCGTACTACCCTCAAAATAATCAGTTTAAATAGTGGGTGCAGTAGGAGTTCGCTGGACGTCCATTTATCATCATTGATTTATGGTAGCCAGTTTTTTTTTCTCTCTCTCTCTCTCTCTCTCTCTCTCTCTGTGATTTATGCTGTATATTTTCAGGTATTTTTCGACAGAAAAGTTATAGAAGTTAATGAAACATCGGTTCTGGCTGATGATATTAATTTGTGTCTGGATAGAGCACTTACAGACTTTGGGAATTCGACGGTCATATTAGGACCAAAGTATTGTAAACAGCTGAAAACATTGGATGTCGATTTGTATTATTCAGGCATCGTAGATCCCAATTTTACTACAGGTTAGTAGCCATTTATATCACTTCCATAAAGACAAGCCTGTGACTTCTTTCCGATAATGGAGATTTTAAAATCGTCGTTACATAATATATTTCATATTAAATTTATTATTTTTCTCAAAAGTTGATAGAGCCGATTTCAAGCAGTTTGTGGTAGGGAATAAAAGTGAAGAAAATCTGGCTAATTGAACTTTTGGAGCTGATTTACTCAAACGATACTGCGAATTGGGATCCTCGTAAACTTTAAATTTCATCCTTTTATTCCTAAAGAAGCGGAGGAAGGGGATGAATAAGTTTTTGACATGGAGACTGATTGAAATAATTCTAGAAATCGCTTATAGTGGACCTGGATATACTCGTGATATCAGACGTCCGCTTGCCCTCGTACAGTTCGCAGATGTGCCAGTTATGCCACTTTCTTCGTTAGATCATGTCTCAGCTATACGTCGTTTAAGTGAATTATTTGGCACGAGTGGCAAAGTTAAAGTATTACCAGCTGGATGTGTCACTGGCGTAATATTGGAAGGAATGGATGAATTATACGAGAGCCTAGTAGAGTAAGTGGATTTATACCCGTGAAGCAGCGAGCTTTTCACAGCTTTTTGGGAAATCATAATACTGATGCTTTAATGATGTTGAAGCTGCTGGTAGGATAAAGATGTAAACCAGTAGTCTTGTCGCTGAAGCAAATTTTCTGCTGAAAGAAACTCCGAATCTGCAAGTGAGAGGATGGTAATAACAAAATGGGGGTAGGACTATCTGTATGAGTCAGCCCCTTTGCCATTATGTTCACGATGATAAATACTGTTTTTTCGAGAGATCATTTACGCAGGTTAAAAAAATCATAGCTGAGAGTATATAGTCCACAGGATTGATATATAAGCTAAATTCTCAAATGTATTTTATTATTATGTTTAACCAGCGCCATCTTATCTTTTGCAGTGAAGGTATTCTATATCCCTGTGATGAAGATGTAGCGCGGGAGGAGATAGTTGACAATACACGTAGTGATAATGTTTACAGTAATGGGGATGATAGTATAGAAGCAGAAGGAATGTGTGGAACCAATTCGAAAGCAAACACTGACGCGGTGCATTTAAAGGTAATGATTTCTTGAAGTGTTCTAAATGGGGATAAGGTAAACAATGGATTGAAGCTCACTATCTAAACGAATGACTCACATGAAGGGAGCAAGTCTTTTTTCTGCATTCAATTAATGAATTATATTTTTTGGTAAGAGAAAGGGAAGGAAGGGATAGAGAAAGAAAGGCAGATTAGCTCTCAGGTTTGTCCTTACAGCTCTATACCTACCAGGATTATACGTATTTACCTGCGATTCCAAATCGGTTTCGAGAGATTTGTTTTGTTTGATGGCAGCAGTTCTTTTTTCATCATTTGTCAAAGTAAGGAGAGGAAATCAAAGTCTTACTGTCATCTCAGTATCAACTATTTTCATTATGATGTTATAACTGCTTTGAGTTCATCAGGTCCAAAATGTCCTTCTAACCCTTCTAGTTCAGAAATGAGCAGCGTGGTAAGTTGCTTTTCGGGACATTGTTATTCTGATATTTTTTGTTTATGAACAAGCATTTCACTGGCAGTTGAATAAATAATCTAATAGTGTTATTTATGAACTTATTCTTGACAAAATGGTTTCTTTCAGGAACATTGCAATATGCCGTCATCTTTTTCAAGCAAGAAATCTTTATTTGGTTCTTTATCATCAAACCCTTATTCAAAAACTATAAGTAATCTTTTAAATAGACTTCCTAAAACTTAAAATTATAAAAAATAGCGAAAACACAAATTGCCAACCAATTCTGCTTACTTCGAGTTTTTTTTACTTCAGGAATCACCGGAAGCAGGATTTCTTGCTAGCATATCAGATTGTTCTCGAATTTATTTTGCATAGTCAGCTCAAGAGATGTCTGTTATTTTTCTATCTATATACGAAAACTTCTTTCAGAACAAAGAACTGTACTTAGGGCTACCCGAAGGAAACAAGCAATGTATTTAAAATCTGTGAAAGAAGATGGTATCACAAATGTTGGCGGTGATAACAGTATTGGTGAGGACTATTGCAACAATAAGCAGCTTTCTTCGGCCAGTCACCGCAGTGACTTTCAAAAGTTTGCTGCTTCACAACGTCTCAGTGGTGAATTCTTGAAGCTTCCGGAATTATTAATGTGTTTGTGTTGTTTTATGATAGCTTAGTTCTTGATAAGGCATCAAGACATTTATTTAAAATGGATAATATAAAGATAAGTTTAGTTCGTAATTTTTGATTATTAGAATGCTTTTCATTTTCTTATATATGGTATGGTATGTGTAGTACCTGACCGTAGTTAGTGACTTATAGATTTATTGATTTTCGCTTTGAACGAAACCTGATCGTAGTTAGTGACTTATAGATTTATTGATTTTCGCTTTGAACGAAAATCCGCGGTCTTGGTATCGGGACATCCTTCTTGTCTCACGAGCAGTTCACGAAAATTTTCGCTGATTTTGACTTTTATGAGTAAAATTTATAAACAGGTAATTAATTGTTGAAGGTAGCGCTTCGGCCTTGTCACCTTCGTTGATGTTAGAGGCCCTGCGAATCACGAACCAGTTATTCGAGCATGATCCTTTTGCACGTGATCTCATTCTTGCTGGACGGCGGCCGTTTGCTCGGCGTCGTCTATCCTCTTCATCTTTCGAACCATTACAAAAGAAATTTAAAGTTTCTGTAGAAAGCTGCACAGGTTTGCGAGCGCAAATTTATTTGTCAGTTTTTACGTTTTATGTGCAAAGATGAAGGGCTTTACGATCTTTCATCAACGAGAAAAGCAGAGATAATTCGAAAATGGTTTTCTATAAATAAAATTTACTGCCAACATCCTTTACTTAAAACATTTTTATTAATCATGAAAGTTTTTCCAGATCATGCTTATGACGCCTCCACCAGAAATGTTGAAAAATTGGAACAGGATGTTGCAAACGCTAATAAAGCTGAAGAATGTGCAGCACCAACCACTAGTAGATCTCGCGTGTGGGATTTCCTTTCCAGTTTGTTGGGAAATCGTGCAAATAAAAAATAATGTTTGGGATATAATTCCATCCCGTAAACTTTGACGTGCTGATTCGTTAATTTATTTTATGTTTTTAATATTGATACCGGAAGAATGATGTTTTTAATATTGATGCCATCATTCTTCCGGTTTATCATCTTCCATGATAAGTTGGAAAAAAAATTATGCATAAATAAATTTTTATGCAAAGTGAAGGGTTTTTCGTCAAGGATTTCTCAAATTCGTAGTTTTCTTAATGCTTGTTTCAAAAATATTTTCTGTTTTCGTCTTCCTGCTGATACTGTAGGAAACTGCCAATATTACTGCTCATTCCAATATTATGAAACTTTTATTGTATATTTCAATTGTGTTGATTTTCTCTCGTATCATTGTCATTTTGTAGAAGCTGTATTTTACTTCCCTATAATAGGATCTTATATTTAATAGGACGCTTCTTTTTGTTGTTTCCTAGGATTTGAATCTTCAAAAAATAAAAAATAAGGAGCTGCTTGAAGATATCACATTGTTGAGACACTGGTCAGTTTTTTTTTCCTTGTGAACTGGAGTCTTCAATTCCTGGTGCATTATTTAAATGCTTAACTAACTGGATAAGTTAGAGCCAGTTTAAAATAATATTTGTCGATGCATCAAGGGATTTTCATTGCAAAATCTTTTGCAATTTCAAGTTTCTTAGCAGCATACTAAAAGGGCGATAACTCCAGTAACCGAATGTTCTCGGATAGTAGTATTTTCTATGCACTGTAATTTTTTTGAATACGTTGATGCAGCTTTTGCTAATTGCGGTTAGTCAAAATGGCATTATTGTTACCACTAAGGAATTTCTGAAGGCAAAATCTGAATTTGCCAATTTTGGTTTTGCTTCCAATGGGGAACTTGTACAACTCTATTTCTAAGGCTGCAAATTGCTTGATTGTTTGTATGTTTATTTATAGATTGCATCTCCTCTATGCTTTTCTGTTTGGCAGTGTTTTGATTTTCAGATATAAAGCTTTTAATTTTGCGATAAACTTGCAGTCGTTGTCAACTCACCATAGTTACCAAAACTATTCGATTTTCACTGCAGTGTTTTTTCTTTTTCTTTTTTTTTTTATTAGCAGGGACCACATACTAGTTCGTCAGAAATAGATGGCGGTGTAAATTATCAAATAATTCCGTTTAAATTGTATTGGGCGAATATTCGCGATTAAGCTCTGACACTCATTAGTTATTTTCAGGCTCGGACCATTGTGGCACTTGAACAGGGTAATGAAATATACAGTTTGGTGGGGTTTTTTTCTTCTGTCCGTTAATTCTAATTTTCTGCTTCATGAATAGATGCAGTTATTTAAACTGGATTAAAAGGAAGTATAGAGAGTTAATTTTTATTTTTAAACCTCTAGTTAAACGGAAGGCGTCTTGATACAGTTTTATCGAAGTGGGAGATCTTTTCGGCATTGTTCTAACTGTTTCCATGAAACGTAGAAATCATTGTTCGACATTTGTACCAGATATTTGTTCCTACGCGATTAATTGAATTGATAGCTACTGCTTGCTACTTTTAAAGAGAGTGATGTGTTCTCATCTACCGAACTTTTCCTCTCATAATCACATTCCCTTCTGCTTCAAGATGGATATTATACCATTGCCGCTTCAATATTCATTTTTTTTAGATGTATAATTCCTGTTTTTAAAGCCGATTATATATAGATCAATCTAGATTAACCAGTTTGCTTTTTGACAGTACAGTCTTTTTTGGAAAAATAAATTTTTCAAGATTTTGTTCTATTTTAACACTCGCTTTGTCAGCCAACACACCAACTCAAACTACGAATTGGTAGAGTCGGGATCTTTACCAAAGCGTATGATAGTATGCCACCTGAAAAAGAAAGCTTGAATATCTTTTTTTAAGATGAAATATATTTTAGAAATAATTTGAAACTATGGAATGTACCGTATGATATGGTGCGACAAAGATTACTTCCTCTCTCGTTGGTACGAATATTCAAATCTGATTACAGTTCGATCTGAAGTCATTTTAATAATCATATGAATCCATGTGAGTAATCAGTTAGATCTTCGTGGAAGACAACAGCGACATGTAGTAGTGGAGAAAGGTCAAACGCGGCATGTAGAGTGTAGAAAGGGGCAGCGGAGGCAGCGACTAATGACCGATTAATCGCACATTAAGCCACAAGCGACATCTTTGATAAGCTTTCAATATCACTATTTTAATAAAATATAAAAGTGACCCTAGGAGATGCTTCCGTCACCAGTAAACTGAAAATAAAAGCTGAATAAGGTTAACGGAGTCTTTCCCACTATGGGTGTAACTAGCTGAGTTTTCTGATAAGGAGCGCTGCATCAGGGAAAATCGATCTCGGGATAGTTACTGGCAGCCGGTTGTACGGATGTTGTAACTAGTATCCATGTTCTACTTAACAGATGTAAAACTCGGGTAGCAGGGCAATATTTGTGGTCCCGCGTCCTGTATCGTCGAATTGTTTCCTATTTCTCTCTTCCCTCACTGGATTTTCCGAATTTTGTTCAAGATATGTTAATTTCATCATTGATTTTTATTCTTCGTTCCAAGTCTACATGTTGTTGCATTTTTCTAGACACCCCTTTTCTGATCTCCTTCTATTATTCCCTTATTTTTAGGCCTTTATGCAAGAAAAATGTCCAATAGTTTTATTTTCAAGAAATTTAATCCCTACTGTAGTAGCCTTTGGTGAAGGTTTAAAATGATTTGGTGAAATTTCGGCGTGACATGACTTTTTGAACTGATCTTGATTACTCCAAAATGTCATCTATAATATGACACATATATTTTCCTCTGCAGTTCCTAGCAGTCCTTTCTATATTCACTCATATGTTTGATCTGTACTTATTAGCACCACTATAAATCTTTATAGGTTAACGATTAATATTTCTGTCTCCGTTGACAAATGCGTTGCATAATGGTACCAAGTTGGATTTCTACTAGTTTTGCGAAGTTAATTTCCGGGTTTAGATTTAATAAGATTTTTCTCTTTTTATTGAAAAATTTCGAGTTGCGTTCAGTAAAGACTAGAGTTCTCTTGAAATTTTACTTAGAAACTTTCTTCCGGCCATTAGTAAGGTCTTGTTTTCATCGTCAAACAAGAGAAAGAAGAAATACTTCTGCAACGAGTTGGAAATAAAATTATTGAGTGATGGAAAGCCATACTAAGACTTATTGCAACGCTCCTAAGAATGAAATGTTCTTGTTGCAATACTAACCTTTACCTCCGTTTACTAAATGGAATCTGTGGCTGAATAGGCTACTTTAATCAGCATACTATATAACATACTTGTTTTATCAACTATATCAGTACCTTTCACATTTCTTAGCTAGATTATATTGTTCATTCTGTTCCATTTAAGATCACTTCAACAATTTTAATCCTTGTTTGATGGATAAGGATAATTTATGTTGAGATAGTTATTTGTAGTTTATAGGAGGTATCATTCAAGTAAATGGGATGATTTATAAAGTTGCACGAAAGTAGAAGCAACAGAAGCTCTTTTCGTGGAGTAAATTTCATCCTAAAAGTATTCAGATATTAAATTTTCGTTAGTGAAAATTTCCATATGAAATGTATCAGTTAGAAAAATTCTTTTATACTCGTCTTATAGATTACACTGCTGACATAAGTGCAAAAGGTATCTATTTTAATGGATATCCGGCCAATTGTTTGAATACACTCCGTTATTCTCCAGCTTTTACCATAAATTCATGTTACAGTGTCATTGCTATTAAATATCATTTTTGATCGTTATCTTCCTTCCGGGTTCTTCATCAGATGCTTTGAAAATTACTAATGGTTTATCGAAGATATTACTATTAAAGGTACATCGGCTATGTTGCGATTTGACAGAGACCTATCTGCCAGTTAATATCTGAAAATAAGCAACATAAAGGTACTGATTTAATGAGGCGCAATAGTAATAGATGATTATTCGTTATCAAATGTTATTTTTACTAGGTACTTTATTAGTGCTTCACATATCTCAGGTTGGAAGACACATTAATCTATAGCAGTGAAGAATTCATGAAACAGTTTGTTGCTTTGAGAGGAAAAATTTGTGCAATCAATGAGTAGAAAAGTCATCAACAAACATCGGTGAATCGATTACTGTTTAGAAAAGGAAGAATTTTGATTGCGGTATATTCTTATTTGTTCAGTCTAATATTCTTGACGTTTGCAATAAGATATTGAAATGTGAAATGAATCTTAGTAATTGAGATTATGCTACTTTTTATCAAACGACAACTGACACTGTTATATCAATATAAAAAAGCGAACTTTTAATGAAACGTGAATTCTAATATCACTTGGTGAAATTTAAATATCAAATATTTGAAATTTTCGTGTAAGAGTGCTTTTTTGAAGCAGCTTTAGTGCAGCAAAAGACTTCCACGTTTGAAGTGAATTAACAAAAGTATTTAGATTAATTAAAATTGATATAATGTGTATTTTATAGAATGCCCGACGGGCCGATGGAACGTTTCCTGACACGGCGTTCAGTAGCCGTTCTTACGGGCAGTTTGGCATTCGCCGTTATGTACTGGTACATAAGACGACAGCAAAGTTTGAAATGGTCTGCTTAGTTTCATGTGTGCCAGGCGTTGTCTGTTTAGTTAAAAAATGAGATATAAGAAAAGCTGCAAACTCTGGAAGTCTTCTTCATTATATCGTTTCTGCAAGATGTGTGTAGTTTGCTTCAGTAAACAGATATTGACTCAGATAGGATAAATTTTCATCAAGTGATGTACAGTATGAATATAGTCACAATTCCACCTTTACATCTGAAAAATTGTAAACTAACTGACACTTAAAAATTGTAAACTGCAGGTTGTCTTACCAATAAACTGGTTTTATTTTAGTGGAAGCAGAAATAGAAAGGTGAATGCAAAGTCATGCAATCAGAAGAGCTTTGACGTTCTGAAAGAGAATAGATCAAATTCAAAGGAAAACATCGCATCAGCGATGAAGCTGAATGACGATATTATGGATGTGATGCCGAGCGATAACGTTGGAGATGCTGAACTGGATGGTAACCAGTTTGATGGAAAACTCAGTGATGACGTGTTAGTTGCCGTGTTGGATAATGATGTGACAGATGCAAACGATATACCTGTTTTAGAAGGCTTAAGTAATAGTTTACCAGAATCAGAGAGAAGTCCAATTGACAACTTACCTCACTCAGATAAAATTTTGGTGAGTTCTAATTTTACTTTTTTCAAACAAATAGCTCTTCTATTAATCCTCATGAGAATTAATACTTATATTGTGAAGCATAGCCACTAAAACAAATTTTTTGGTGCACATTCATATTTCAATAGTATCGAGTTGCGCTACTGATAATTCATAACCGGTATCGGTAATATCTTTATCTTTACGATCTAGATTTGTTTCCAATGTGTGATATATAACAAATGCTTGGCAGCTTTTGCTCTGCTTTATTGGTATCAATGCTTGAAGCAGGCACACTTTTATTCATTAAGATTCATTCTACCATGTTATCGTTCTAAAGTGGCAAAGACAAACATTTTAAATTATCGTTGCAACTATGAAAGGCCAAACTGAAATAATATATATCTTTCCATCCAAAACTTTTACTAAAAGGAAGAAAAAACTTCATGCTGTTTAATGAAAGATATATTCGTACTGCAAAAATCAAATTGCTTTTAACATGGAAGGTAAGTTGTACGATACAATGCGAAAGTTGAGGTTATTGCACCCACATTCGCAATTCCATTAACATGATAATAGACGCAAAACTCGAGATTTTCAAGTATAATTGGTCGTAAGCCGTAATCTCTATAAATTCATATAAAAAACGCTTTTTTGAGTAGTCGATTTGTACTTTCTTTTCATCATTTTTGCTTTGATCATTTTCGACGTCATTCATTTTGCAGAAACATGTTGATATATTAAATAACGCAGTTCTTTTTTCACATACTTTTCGTTCCAAAGAATGTTTCTCTTTTAATTGAATGACTGTTTTAATTATTGTATAGCGTCAAATATCACTGTTTGCGTACATTCGCCAAAATGAAATTAAATGTCGTATAACTGAGGTTTACCATTTAAGAAATGGTAATGGATTGTAAATACTAATTATTTGCGCATTGTTTTTTCCGAAGTTGACGGTTGCGAAATTTTGCATAAAAACAAAAACTGAGTTCAGTATCTCTTGCAGAAGTTGTCGAAATTTCTTAGAGAATCTTCTGAACAGAGAATCATCATGAACTGCAATAAACTGTGCAACAATCCAGCCCTTATTTTGAAAGTATACTGAATCTTCTTCATTTCTGTTAGACGCACATGTTTTCAGTTTTTTATTATGTTTCTCGAATCCAAACAATTGAACAAAAATATGTGAACAAGTACTACCAGTGACAGATGATGTTTGTATTAGTAAGGACTCAGTATTTCCGAGATATTTTGTTTCAAGTTCAATGTAATGAAACATATTGTGCTGCCCAGTATTCTTTTTACTTTCAATACATGCAGAATTTAGAAAATTTTTTAATAAATTGTTTTCCTGTTTTGTTTAAGGAATCCTCCATTTTCAGGTTGCCAATGAAGAAGAAAATTTGGAATCTACGTCGGTTTGGATGGAATCGGAAACTAAAGTAGGAAGTATTTGTAGTAGGAGAAAAGGCGAAAATACTATCGACAAGCAGACTTCCGATCCGAACATTATTGAATACAGGCCTCTAAATACACCGAGTAGTGAGGTTCAGTTTTTTATTAGCGGAATCTGTTTTTATGAATTACTGAAACTTAGAATTATTCTACTTGTTTTGGATTTCTTGATACTGTGATAATTACTGGCTGCTGCTGTATAATCGTTAAGTAATAGTTCTAGTGGATGTTCTGCCTAATTTATCAGCTGAAAATTTTTGAGTAGATAATGTCCAATATTTATATCGAAAATTTATTATTGGTGTTATAATAACTCTAAAGTATCTTTGGCACAGTAATTCCTAAAAAGAGAGGATATAAACTTCTTCCTCCACAGGGGTATTTTTTATCAGAAATTTATCGTTAAATTTCCAAAAGATTTGAAATGGGAATGGAAACAGTGAACTCAAAATTAATGCTTGATTTTGCGTCAGCGTTATGCACTTGAAGAAGAATTGCGAGGGCATTTTGCTCCTGTTCCCTCTACCAATTAATTTCCACTTCATACGCACCTCGGCACATCTTTTTCCATGTCACCCTTGTAATCGTGTCAAGATTTCAAATATTTGTCGCAGTTTGTAATTACTGCGCTGGAAGCTTCCGTCGTTCTTTGAAATTTCGATCGATAATGTCTGCTCCTCACTTCTATTTCCATTCTTCCAAGTTAATTTTTAAAACGCAGAATTGCAATTTTTCCGATCTGCTACTTTATTTCCTGCAAAGGGTCGTTGTTTTCTGGAGTGTTTGATTCACTAATTTTCTGCAGATATTTGCGGATCCAGTTTTTTCTGTTGGGAACATCACACATCAGCTTGTGGACATCTTTTATCACAGTCCTTTTAAATTAACCAAAAAGTTTTTTCTAGTGTAGTTTCACACAGTTTTTTTCACATAGGCAAGCTGTTTTGAACTCACGTTTTTAGATATGGACTCTCTTATTTTCTCCTCAAAATTGAACTTTGTTTTTTCTTTTGGTTTTGGTAGTGGGAGTGATTAATTAATATTGGTGGAAATAGTATGAAGACTCAAAGCAACTAAAGGACAGTACCACTTATCTAGTGATCAAAGGTTCGTCGATCCGAACGGCCGGCACTTAAATCAACGGGTTAATTAAGTAAATGGATGGATGGTAGAAATTGTGACCTTCCATAATCTCGAAAACTAATTTTTTAAAAATTAAAATATTTGGGATCTATTTGCTCCGCCGGTTATGATACATACGAAAGATTTTTGGATTAACCAAGTATTTCGCCTTCTGTATTGCTCACTCTCTTATCGATATTACCGAGAGGAAAGATGAATTACTGTGGTTTTTCCCTACTTTTGTATGCACGAAATCTGATTGACCAGTTTTTTCAGCGATTTATGAACTTACGTTAATTTTGTTAGAACTTCAACGTTGCAGGACGCTGCGTGAATTTTTTCCCTATTGCTTTTTACTGTTTCTTAGTATACACAAATATTTCCAAATGCGTTAAAACGTAATTTCTGTGTTGGATAACGTTCATCCTTATATTCGCTGGATTTTACAAAAAATTCATAGGGAATAGCCATGAAGAACATTGGTATGTTTAATCTCTCTTAGGTGCGGTCATGCTTCAAATAGTTTGCCGCAAGAGATAAGATTTTGTAAGTTATGTGTGCCTTAATGTCTGATTCAAATCATAGTGAAGGAGGAGTTATCAGTGGAAGAAAAATGAAATATAAAAGGTTTACGTAAACCTTAGGATGAATCTTCAAGTACATGAAGGAAATCAGGCTTCAACTATAGTTTTAAGGATTCCAGGTTAGCTTTACTTCTTTATATCATTCGTTATGTATAGATGGTCGAATGAAAAACATGTTGTTTTTATTCATTCATATGCCCAAACTTTTCATAGAATAGTCTGCATAAGTTGTTCAGAGACGCTGTTCCTCCCTTTAGAAAAAGAGAGAACTTTTGACGAGTTGCTTAATATTGTTAGTATTAATTGCTTGCATGTTTCTTTTTTTTTTTTTTACTTTCTGATCTCCGTTCCACTTTCATTCAACTTTTACTAATATAAAAAACTACCTTTCTTTAGGGAAAGAAAGGTAGTTTTTTCTTCTTTTTTTCTCAATATTATAAATATACTAGCATTGTATAATTTTAATAGAAGTTATTACGGCAGTTTTTCACACTAAAGTTGCAAAGATATATAGTGCCGTGAAGTCATAAACATATGGCCGTCACAGTTCTGTCATTATGTTTCGTCGAGTAAGTTGAAATTTTCGCTTCTAATAGCTCTGTTTTAAAGCTTACCAGTATAAGTTTCGTGAGCGTTGGTATCAGTTTTCATGAGGGTAATCCTTGTTGCTATGTCGGGCATTTTCCGTCCTGTGTATGCTGATGCTGGGGATGCTAGAAGAATCACTTTTGTGTATTATTGGTAGGCTTACTGACTGAAAACGAAAACCATACGACTGCCTGTAGGGAGACATTTTTGATCAACTTTTCATCTCGAAAATTATTTTGTCAAATAATTTTGAAAACTCAAATTCTGCAAAGTTTTGATGGGAAACTGATGGGACCCAAATTTCATGGAATTCCCTGCTGCGCTTCTCCATGTACCCATATTTATTCTTGTAGACATGCTCACACTTCCGCTTATTTCTGTGTAAATAATATAATATTGCAGTTATTTTGACGGTGAGAGAAATATGGTGCTATCAACAAATCTGCAAAAGAGGAAAGTTTTGCAGGACTAAATTTACAAACTTCTATGTACTTCTACTTCCTGATTAACTAGTCTCTGTCAGTGATTCGGAGTACCAATGGTATAGTCCATATTGTATGCTTATGTAATTGCAGATGTAGAATACTTGCTTATCGACATTCCTCCTGTCGTTGTGTTTCATGTGGACGGTCCTTTTTGCATTTATCCGTTTAATCTCTGACAGTAACAAAACGTTGCAAAGCAGTCGTGGTAGGTTGGAGTAGAGTATGGAAGAAAAGATGGGATGTTGTGCGTGAGATAAGATAGCTTGTTAAGTTACCGAATAAGGTCAGCTTACTGTCGACTCGAGAAAAGGTTAGAGAATATACCCTACAATAGAAATGTGACAACTGCACGGCGCTTTATATAGTTGAGAGATGGGAGCCAGGGAGTTTGGCATCTTGCCACTAGCATGCCGTATGCCAAATGCCATACGGCCGTCATTCTTTTCTGGCACTCTTAGAAGAGTAAGAGATATGGGAGCAGAGAGTGTGTTCTGTGAGTAGAGGATGAAAGGAAGGGGATGCACGTGGATATGTGCTGAATGAAGGAGTGTCATCAAATGTTGTCAACCCCCAGCTGATCTTCGCTCTTTCTTCGCCATTTCTTCACGAGTGTCTATGCTGTCGTCGTCGGTGTTCTTCACTAGCGTCTGTGCTGTTGCCGTCGATGTATGAGTGTGCGTGTGTCTGTATTCTGTGTCTGTGTAATGTCTGTTTGTATCGCAGTATGCACGCCCATATCCATCAGAATGCATCCCCTCTTTTCGCTCGCTACCTATCCTCTGCTTCCATTCAGCGTTATATTGCGTAATAGCGTATGATGCTGACTGTCGCATTGTTACGTTGCAGCTTTCGTATGTCTGTCTCTGTCCGTATCATCGTTGGATTATAAAAGGTGTGCAGAGGGGTGTAGGACTTTCTCGATTAGGCTTTGGTCTTATTGGTAGTTGAACATTTTGGGGAGTTTCGTCTTATGTTACTTTCATCACTGTACATATTATTTGCAGGTTTTTGTGCCTGTTGCTTCTGCCTTGAGAGGGCTTACGGTCATCGCTTTCGGATTCTATCATTTTTTTTTGTTCCCGATTTCACTTCCGGAAATTTGCCGCGACACTCCTTATATTTTGGTTTTGAATTGTTTATCTCTTCAGAGGAGAAAGAGAACTACTGAAGTTGCTGGGCACCTGTGCTGTTGCCTCGTTAACGTACGGGATGGATCAGGTGGTTATCACAGCCACATCAACTACCTCGCTTAATACAAGCTTTCAAAGTGGTGGCACTTACCATTATCCCAGTACCGTTTATCCACCATTTAAGTCTCCCTACTTGGATTCTGAAAAGTCATGGATATCGAACCTCCATATGGATCCTTTCCTATTACCGATAGCTGCTGCTAGCTCGACGACCTCTACAATTTCGGCACAAATTTCACCGTTATCGCCGATTCCAGCATCATTATTCTTCCCTCTCCAAAGTATTCCTTTTAGTCCATCCGTGATGATACAACGCCCATCTACCACAGTATCCAGTGTTAGCAACTGTACATCCAAAACCTTATCTGGTTCCGGACGGTCCAGTGCATCGTTAAATGCGGATGTAGTCCCACCTTCTACCTGGGTCGGTTTGTTTTCTTGCCTTTTTTTTTACAAAGCATCTTATTGATTTATTTACAGCTGTACTTAATTCAGTGGGAACATTTATGTCTTTTAATTCGTTCCTCTTGTCTTTGGGTTTATACCTGAAATTTCGTCCATATTATATACTTTTTTCTAAGCAGTCATGAGTACACATCCTTGAGTACATATTTTGCCCTACCCTATAACGAGCATCGTTTAAATATAAGGATGGACGATGGCCTTTTAATAAAACGATTTTTCGGTTATATATATTTTGATAACACTTTGATTTAATTGCCGAATTTTAGTACCTTTTCTAACTGGATAGTCGACTAATGTAAACAGTCATTCATCTTCATAAATTTCCAGTTGTCTTTTTTCTCTTTCATTTATTCGTTTGCCTGCCTGCTCCATGACACGGAAATTTTCAAATGTAATCAGTTAATCAGTAATTTAATAGTACTAGTGCAAATTAATATTGATTATGTATATGACACATTATCGGTTTAAGTTGAAATTATCATAGGTGGATATAGGCTGGCATTTTGGTGTCCTGAGTTTGGTGTTTCCTACCTTTCGAAGCAGGTACTCAGTTCATTTTTCAAACTTCCAAAACAAACAAAACCATAATTGCCAAGTTTCCTTTTTTTCTAGTTTTGTTTTAGATTCCATAGTCTAAAGCCTAAATTTATGGTCACAGGATTTATTACTTTTAGGGATCGCAAGATAGTGGACGAGCAACGGGAGGTTTGGCTTCGTCACTAAGTCCGGCTGATGATACAGCACCACGAAGGAGTTCAGAAATGCGATCTGTTTATGAGTTTGAGATACCTAATACATTAGTTGGATTGATCATTGGTATCAAAGGCAAAACTATAAAGGTTTTTACTCATTTATTTAAATGTTGTTTGTTAAGACTTTGAAAACGGAAGAAAGATCGCTTCCAATAGTTGTTTCAAGCAATTATATTTGCTTACGTGATGCATGGGATATTTCCAAGTTTCTTGCATGGATTCGTGCTACTTTTCTGTTTTTTCAAACTATCTAAATTGAAATTGAATATTTCCTTCAAAATGATAACATCAAGTAAACATTTAACTTTACAAAGTGATGGAACACACAAGCAAATATGTGAATAATAAGAAAAGGAAAAGCATTCAAATTTGTTCAGTTTAGATGTTTCAAACAGCAGAACAAAATTTCATTTCCTCATATCGACCAAGTAGCTTCTCTTTTTCATCTCATATCTATGTCATTGGCTTTGAGTGTAATTTATGCAAGCAACTTATATTGTTTTTGGTTCTCGTACTTTTTTGCTATCTATCCTGGTATGATTGTTCTTTTTCAGGAACTGTGCCTTCGTACGGAAGTGAAAATGATTATCAGGCCTCATCATACACCATCAAAAGTAAATTTTCCGTTTTCTTTCAGATTTGAAATTCTAGAAAATTTGCATGCATATATTTAGTTTTGGATTTCAGATTTTAAATCAACTATATCATAATCTCATTGATTTTTGTTATAACCATTTGTTTTTTTGTTGGAAATATGCTTGCTATTTCTTTCATCTCTTCCTGTACTTTCTCTCTTAACTTTCTCCGTAACAGAAGAAATTGCGTTACTTTGTTTCTTTCCTTTTGCTTGATCATTTTATCCTTCTACACGTTTCTTTTTATTTTCTTCCTTTCTCAAGTTTTTTTCTTTACCATGACTTGCAACAATGATAGTGACTATCTCATATGTCACTTTGTTCATCATCAGTTCCTAACGGTATCTAAATTCAAAAATTTATGACGTTTTTTTTGAGACTTTTTCCAAAATTAAGAAAATGAGACTCTGCTTATTTTTTCGAGACGCTGTTTCTATTAGCGGCAGTAGTTAGAATATAGAATTGATTTAAATGTAGTTCTATATATGGTCTAGTTCCTTTGATATCACTAGTTACAGTTAGAAACGCATCAGATTTGCGCTGTGGAAGGATCACGTGAAAATATCAATAGATGTCTACGAATGATGCGGCGCCGTTTTCCTGCTGCTCGTTTTCCGGAATTGAATTTAAAACCTGTACTGCCACCGCCATTTCCTGACCCACCAACAACACTTTATGGCACGAGGCCTGTGCAGGTATTTCACTTTTCTTTGTCTAGACTTGTTCTTTATTGATGTTTTCTATACCGAAACGGATGCCAATTCGATTCAAAACTTTTAAGCATTTTACTCAGTTAGAAACCAGCGTGGATTTTTGATGGGATAAAAAGATCATAGCTCTGAAATCTGGCATGTTTTACTTATGAAATTTTTTCAAATATAATACTGGTCTCGGTGGTGCCTTCACTAATCAGTGTTTTAATACGATGCTACATTGCAATGTGTGAAATAGTGCGGGCTTTATATTTTCCAGAAAGTTAGGAGTGAAGAGGTCGGACTTTGAGGGAGTAAAATCGCAAATTAAAAGGAGTTATTCGTCTATTAGAAGTGAAGGGGTCACTCATTTCATATGGATTTTAGTAGTGTATGGTTTAAAATATGTTGAATAACTTGAAATATATTGTAGCGTTTCCCTCCATATGGTACATAATTTCCGTTTTAGAAAAGAAAGAGTAATTGATCATAGGTGATAAGACCGGGAAGTGGTAGTAGGTGGAGTTAGTGAGCACCAGGCAAAAGAATAGTTTAAATGAATAGACTACCCTCTGTCATCTGTATAAAATTTCTTATTTCAACGGGCAGAATGCGTTTTTAGAAAACGATAAGAATGGAGTAATAGTGGCATAGTGTGAATGATGTCTAACAACTGCCATTGCAGACGTTGTGTAACTGCACCGAAATAAACTCACAGACATATTCCGCTAACTAATGTCTGCATAGCAGTACATGTAGTGATTTCAAAGATGAATTTAAAATTTATGATTTAGTTTTGGTGAGAAAGACATTTTTAGAGTGCGTATTATCTTTATTCGTATTTTAAATTAGAAACAGAATGCAATTCTGATTGAAGTATTTATCAAATAAACGGCTTTTTAGATAGTGTTCATTAGTCTTATCCATTTGCTATGCATATTCATTCATATTGTAGTAGCCTGTTCGACTTAAGTTTCTCGAAAGTGTACAACTGTTTTCGAAATTTAGGAATAGAGGAAACAATGAATTACATAATTACAAGGAATAATTAGATATTACTAAAGCTGTCTCAAGTACTTTTTACTTTGATTTCATTTGTAAGATGTTAGTGAGGAGGAAGACGAATAACGTGTGAAAGACTTTTTTGAATTTTAGGCATGGGAAACTTATGCTTGTCTAACAGAGAATAGTTTTTCTAAAGGATAACGAAGTTTGCATTTAGTGGGTATCATTAAATAGACGAACAAATCGTCGTATGATTGGGTTGTGAGATTTTATGAAGTTTTTGAAAAATAACTGTGTAATTGGACTCTATAAAAATGGATAACCGTGGCGTTGTGGACGAGGTAGGAGGTTGGTAGTAACGTAGTTTGGAAAGTGATGATTGATATTTTACAGTTAACATTGCCGGAGGGTGAGCGCTGTCGAGTAATTTGCTCAGCTACCATTGATGTCGGCCATTTCTTCCTTCAACAACCGCAACACCCAACATTTAACGCACTGCAGCGGCTAGACTACTATATGCTTGGCGTCTATATGCAGCCAGCAGGTGTACCTGATTTACCGAAACCAGTAGACGGTTGGTATTGTTATATTTTTAACATTATAAAACTTGGTACTCTACGAAAATAAAGCGAATCAGGCTGTGATTTGTGGAAGTTTATTATATTTCTTGCTTTCAAGTTCCTAAGCTTTGGGAATTTTCAGTCGATAAGTTATGTGTTGCACCAGCTTTTGATGGTTGGTTTCGTGCAGTAACACTTGATTACTACCAGGAAGAGGATGAAGTTATGGTAAGATATGTAGATTATGGTGGTTATGGTCGTCTTCCAAGAAGCGATTTAAGACAAATAAGGTTAGCAAATCAAGAATCTAAGACAAAAATTTCCTTTCGTTAAAGTTAAGTGGGATGCGTTCCTTAGTTGAAGACTTATCTTCCATTTGGAATTAGAGATGGGGACAATGTTTCCATTTTAGGGCACTAAAACTTATGTATATATAAACTTCGCTATCACAAAGTTTTGAATTCAGGTGTTTATTCTAACGCTTGAATTCTGGAATCTTTCAGAATATTCTACAAACTTTAATTTTGATAGTCTGGTAAGTGATTCTGACATAAATAGTAATATAACATTAATAATGATAAGAATGAAAGGGATGCTGGTGTGGTACTTATGGAGATAAAGTTTGGAAAAGGCGCAATTTTTCTCAGTGAAATTTTTATTCTGTTACAGAACTGATTTCATGACGCTGCCGTTTCAAGCTATTGAATGTTATTTGGCACATGTTATGCCCGTGGACGGTATTATTTTCTTTTTTTTGTGAACGGATGAGAGAAAAAAGAGGAGAAAAACTAGAAGCTTATTAAATCATGGAAGTGTGCGTGTGATTCTCAGGAAGGTCGATCACCTCCTTTCTCTTTGATATTTGGTGTACTCCTATAGGGCATTTACCAAAAAGCTTGAGATATGCAAGAATCTCGAGTTAACGGTTACATTTTAATTTCTTGTATTTTATTTCATATTATGCTTTATTTTTAAGGAACAACAAAATGGTCCGATGAAGCACTGAAGTTGTTCCAAACGTTAACGCATGGTCGTTTGCTGGAATGTTATGTTGTCGGTTATCATATTGAAGATTCAAGACCATTTGTCGAAATATTCGCAACTGATGAAAATAATAGGGTTGCTTTCCTAGTTTCAGACAACAGTTACCTTCAAAATTGGTTGTGGGTTGTTTGAAGTTTGAAAAAAATTACAAAGATTTAGAAATCGAAACTGAAATAATTTTTTATTTTCTTCAGGTGGATCGAATTGATAGTGCTCTGTTAGATGCAAACCTTGCGAAGGCATGGGATCCGTCGAAGGTTAGACCAGTTCTTCCAAGGCCAGCACCACCATTATCAACCACACTTTTGCTTGGTCGTAGTGGGAATGAAATTTTTGTCACAGAATGAAGATCGGGAAGAGTGTAAAACAGTTCATTTATTGAAATGATGCAAAAAAAAAAAATGTTTATGCACAGAGCATTCTGTTTTTGTCAGCAATTACATTACAATAACTCTTAATGAGTGGAAATTTTTTCGCGGCAGTTGTATAATTTCAACTTTTGTTCAGTTTTTGCTGGAATATTTATGAATTTCCTTCGGCCGTAGTAGTATTTCAAATCACTGAATATCTTGAGGTTTTATTTCATTTCCTCAAATTTCATATTTTCTTTCTAAACAAATGTAGGCTTTGTTGGTTTTTTTTTTTTGTTTTCGATATTCTCAAAATACGGAGAAAGAGAAAATTCCTTTGGTTTTTTTTGAGTTTTTGATCAGGTGTACTTCCGTTTTCTATTCTGTCCATGTTTATACATATTTTCTGCAGTGTGCTATCTTAGTCTCTGGCCTCTCCTACATTTTTCCTCTCTTGTTTTTATTTTTTTTTCCCCCATTTTTCCGAAAATCTGGGAAGTTTCAGTTTTGCAATAGTTCCGGGCTCTCATCTTATTGATTATTCCCATCTCTGCCGTCTTTGTTTTTACCACTACTTCCCGTTCCTTTTTTTTTCTGGCAGTTATTTATAAGATATGTGCTATTGTACGAGAAATTGTGTATCGCTTTCATGGCAGATTTATTCTTTCCTGTATATTTCTGTTTTGTTTATCGCCATTGGTGTTTTGTTTCAGGTTTCCACAAACCATTGTTTTGCCGATTTCAAATAGAGAGTGTTAAAATAATCCTTTGCTAGATGTAAGCTGGCTTTTTATGGCGATTTCCATTTTGATAGCAAAATGTTGGTTTTGCTATAAATCATTGCGCAGATTATGTAGATGGATTTTTTGGGGATCATAGCAAAGTTGATGCTTGTGAAACTTAGTTATGTTTGGTTTGGAGAATGCAGCTGTCGCTATAGTTTTCTATAACTTAGATTGGGTACTGGAGTTAAAAATCGAAGACGACTATATTAACTGACTGGTATTTGAGAATAAGGCTCTTGGCTACAGGTTGCCAAAAAAAATTTAGGTTTTGGATGTCAGTCTTCTATTTTACTACTCCGGCTTCTACTCCACCTTCGTCATTCTGACCCTGTGTTTAAGACACCGGGTACTGCTTGTTTACATACTGTTTCAATTTTAACGTTGTTTTCAATCAGACCAATTTCGGGTTTCAAATCAGTTCAATACCGATATTACTATACATTTTCATTGTTTTTTTTCCTTACTGTCTCCTTGGAATTTGTTTGCTGTTGCTCCCTCATTCTTCATTTTTCCTTGTTTAATTCCATTTAAATAGTAAGTTTATCGGTTTTATTCATTTTTTTGGGATTTACTTCATGGTTTTTACTGTGCTCGTGAATTAAATAGGTATTTTTGACACATTTGGTTTTGTTGCGCCTGTTGTGAGAGAGCACATGTCACTAAGTGAACTAAAACGAAGATTGTACGCCGTTAGAGGGAGACCTTTCCCTCCTCTCTTCCCGGTAACTAAGCTGCTGAAGCAGTTTTGTAAGGTCGAACTGAATATATTGGGGACAAGGATCGGATACACATTGGTAGAGAATAAGACCACAACAAATAGACTAATGTGGATGCATAATTGACATATTTTATTGCGTTCCTTCGAGTGATTTTGTGCATGGATATAAGATTTTCATTACACAAAACTTGCATTGTTCCATGGAGCTACCTCCGACTGAGGAGAAAAAGGCAACCACCATAAATGCAGAACTCCAGATAAGGAACCAACCGGAGCATCTGAATTCTTCACAGCTAGAATTAATAAAGCATTGCTTTACTAAACTGCATAAAAA
>NW_018108214.1:344797-353602 GCF_000183805.2 Loa loa | reverse complement strand
TATATATATATATATACTAATAAATTAGCATCTCATTTTTTGACCGCTTTTTTTTTTGAGCTTTTTCTCTACTGAGTCCATCAGCGGAATTTCAAAAATGGTTCATTGGATAAACAGGATTCTGTGTAGCTGTCACTGGATCACTACCATGGTAGTGATGATGGTATGCCGGTTGGAATAGGGGAACTTGAACTGAAATGAGAAAGTTTTGACTAGGGGAATGAAATAAATTGAGGAAAAGTATAAAATTGAAGAACATCTGGAACATGCAGACGTGGTCCGCATCGTACATTTCTTCTAATCAGAATATAAATTAACTTTCTAGAAAAATGTAACATTTTGTTATAGTTTGGACCACTAAGATAATGAATATTCCAGGTATGACAGGAGTAAGTACAATTTATCCGAGTAATACGATAAATATCGCCTGGAAAACTTACACTGATATGCTTGTTGCTGCATATTCACTTCTGGTTGCTGCGCATAATAAGACATCCCATTGTTCGGATATTTCATCGAATGAACATCATACTGTTGTGGCGTAGAGCACTCCACGAATGTTTGAGATGGAAAGCGTGGAAAAATGGATGATTTGTTTGGATTGCTATACTGTTTATAGCAATGACCGAACCTTGGATACTCAATCCCATTGTATATCCTTGTATTATCCTGCAGAGAAGGACAACGAAAACTTCCGAACTTTTCCAAGCTTATTAACTTCGTTTTGAGGAATAAATACTACTATTTTTAACTCCACTACTTAAGCATCTGAAATGGATTAGCTGAAATTTAAAATAATAAGATACAAAAACTTTTCCTAAAACAAAGTACCGTATGTGAAAGCTGGGCATTGTTTGCGGACACATGGCATCCATTGTTAAATAAATTTAGTAGCTGCTGTTGTTGATGACAAGAATGATGATGTTGTTGAAAATGCGCAAATTGATGATAATGCTGCTGTTGCTGCGGCTGATGTAGCTGATTGGGCACTGTTGCTGACGCTGCAATTGCAGCTGCACTGTTGCATATACTACCATTAACGCTACTGCTCCTACTATTACTATTCCCAATTAATGATGTTAAGGACATAGCATTCGCACTACCGATACTACTTGTACTGCCACTGCTGCTAGCATTCCTCGTACACAACAAAGAATTGTCTTGTACTACCATTGTTGGGGGTGCTGATACTTCTAATGCTGATGTTGCTGGGATTCGTTGTGGCTGCTGATCACCTGGAAATGATGTGATTATTGAATCACTTAACGATCATAAAAACCGTGTTTTTACAAAACATGAAGTTGAAACCTTCTCGTCTCACTTCCAGTCATTTTGCCTATTCCACATATTTAGGGAGATAATTTCTACTTGGTATTATATAAGTACTAGACATCCAAATAACAACCGCTGCTATGTTTGAAAACATTGAAATTGCTCGTCTGATTGAGAAAGTAGGACTTCCGTCCGTGCATAAGGCTATGATGGGATAGATGCCGTTTCCGAGACAGTTGTACTAAGCAAAACTCGTGGAAATTAAGCAAAATTTAAGTAATGAACTGGTGAAAACCCAACGAAATATCACTGGTTACCAGCAAGCATACCGTACATAATCAATATCACTTACAAGGTGGTGTAAGAGCATTCTGTTGCGGTGTTACAGCAGTACTTTGTGAATCATAAAACGAATTTGTAGAACATCGAGCGGATGCAGAAAGATGCGTTGGAGATAAGGCACTATTGGGCGTGCCACAGACAGCTGACATCGGTGAAGCTATCTGAACATAATTTTTTTTTTACCAATATGTCTATAATATTCTGCTCCATGTTAAATAAAATCTCGTTCAGTTTGCTAGATTTTTAACTGCACTTATTCGTTAACCTTAGCATCAATTACAACACCCATCATGAAGATACTTTATTGTTTCAGCTACATAAAAAAAGCTCTGAAATTTGAGTGATGATGTGGCTTCACTGATTATTCATCATTTGTTGTTATTCCGAAGAAAAAATATACCGAACTGCTTGTGGACTGCACTTTAAGCTTTTCGGTTTCCGCAGCTAATATAGATGGCTGTTCATCGCAACGATTAACTAATACTCCTTCCAGGCAGTTTCCTCCGAGATCATCCAGTGAATTATTCTGCAAAGAACAACTGAACTGTAAATTCCCGTAATTCAAAAATGAATAAGAAGATCAACATAATAAACAGCGTAACCAAAAAAGTGTTTCGTGTTATCTCAAGAACAATTCCAAAATCTTCTGCCTTCCACCTACATGGAAGAATGACTGGGAACCTGCAACGACTGTTTCTTTTGAAAGGAAGACTTAATTTAGATCACAAAATTGTTCCGTCAGAGCTTTCAGCTATTCCACATTATTTGACTGCATTTGTAACTTTGGATTCCTTAAACTTTCAAAATAAAATTCAAAATTCGACGCGAAATCAAGATTCAAAATTCGATGTGAAATTATTTACTGTCAGTGTTCGTCAATTACTAAAGTGTCATTTTAGCTCAAACTTTACCAATAAATCTCTTGCAAAAATAATGCCTAATATTATCTAAGTTAAACATATCAAATACGAATACCGGTCCAATTTGATCCATCAAATCTTTCACGTGCGACTCAGCTAACTCCGGCATTGCTGATAAATTGCTCATTTCTTCAGGGATGGTGGAAGTTGTGGCTTCATGTGCTTGTGATGTTGTTGGCAACATTGAACTGCCCAATCTTGTCTGATCGTACTGTTCAGCTCTTTCTAATCCGGGGACAATAGTGTTCATCTGGTGTATTTCTTTAGCCATCAATTTGTCAGACTACAAAGGGTATATTGTTCCAATTAACAACATTATAGCCAGTATTTAAAGTTAAAGTTTCAAAACTAATATTCAAAACAACAAGGAAGCAGAACCAATTCAGAGTTAATTTGATAGAAATTATTTTGAACAACAAATTTAGATCTCTTACATGCGTTCCATCTTTATAACTGCTTGCTGGACAGTAAGGCACTTGTTTCGACATCACAGTCGAATACTTGAATGAATTAGTGGTTTGCATCGGAGATATATTATTCTGAAACATTTCTGTTTCTTTTCCGTGATAAATATTACATCGATCGCTCATGATGGCCATGTGGGCGTACTGCGTCCATCCAGCACTACCCTCAAATGGTCGTTTTCGAATCTAAAAACAGCTAAAAGATATCGCAAACATATTTAATTTTCTCAATTGTAAAATGTTCAGTTTTTCTTGAACTTTATTCTATTTTATTTTATTCCATGCTGAAAGTGTTATCATTTGAAATTCGGGAACTTACATTTGGCTTACAAGCTGATATAGCCGGATAACTTGGTGTGAAAGGAGATGCGGTCTGTAATACTTGCATACATCCAGGATAACTTTGCGATGAGGAAAGAAGCTGTGGATAATGATGGCCATGAGACTGGATCATCGATGATGGCACTTCCCGAGGCTTTGCCTGTTGTTCCGCGTACTGTTTCATCGCTGCTTCCAAATATCTGAAATTCATCGAAATTGAGGATTTTTGGAAATTAACAAACATTTTTTTAATTAATAAAGCAATAATATTTCAGCATTTCAATATAAGATGTTTAAGGATTGTAATTACAGCTTGAAATTGAAATTATAAATCATAGCAATTCTGACTACATATCAGTTCTAAAAAAATTAAGAAAACACCAATTTCTTTCGATAAAATCAATAGAAGTTGTGTCTTTGCAAACCTAAATATTAACAAAAAAAGGGAAGCGAAAAAAAAAAAACAAGTATAATATTGAAAATATCTTCATAAAAACGATCGTAAGTTATGGAATTCGGAACTCCGAAGACGTGTGAATTTACTCATCAAGAATAACGTATAATTTTTATATTACAATCCAGTCAATGAACTTCACACTGACTCACATGGTAGGATATCGGATTTCTACTGGCAAAATACTAACGTGAGATGAAAAGATCAAGTAAAAAAGTCATGTCGAAGAACTCCATAACCTTCTTTTTGCTTGAAGAAAGTATTCTTCTGAAGGAAATACTCTCAGAAAAACAGTATACAATGAGACGATTTAAAAAAATTAGACAACCTTCGACGATACTTCTCCATTTCGGCCCTTTCTTTCTTTAGTCGTTCTATTCGAGCATTTTCCTGTCTCTGCTTTGTCCGTTCTGCTATTAATTTGGTATTTTCAATGCAACCCAAAAATCGGGCACGTCGCTCTTTCCACCGTGCACTGAACCTCTCATCAGCGTATGTCATGTCGTTTGGTCTGGAATGAAACAATCGAGTAAGATTGGAAATATCATGAAATTTTAAATTGCCCTTAACCAATAATATTTTCATTGACTCAATCATCGATCTTCACGTCTAATAAAGCTTAGTTTAAATTTAAATTAGAATCTAAAAATGCATCCTAAAGGAATTGATTTCCTGATCTACATGACATTTCGGTATTTATTTAGCTAACAAAGCGCACTATTAGAATGAATACTTACATAACTGCTGATTCTTCAACAACGGATGTTGAAGGCAAAGCTGCTGCTAAACCACCACTATTCATTAATCCAATTCGTTAATAGGAATTCCAGATAATCAATTCAAACAAAACAGTGGACATTTCTGAAATTCAAACAAGTTGAATATCAAATCCACTGAGTAAATGATGACGCGACAAGGGTAAAAGAAAATAAGAGTGAAAATAAATGAAAATAAGTGAATTGCTGCATAAGCAAACCCGTAAGACCATAAGCCCGAAATGAAAATGCAAGGGAAATTAAGCTTAGATACAATGTCTGAAGATAAAGGATGAAATCTGAATGCAGATACACTACGCACATATCTGATTTATTCAATAATTTTTTTCTATGTTCCTTTTTTAAAGTCAAGTAATATATCAATAGTCAGTTTCAATCAAAAAACAAATACTTTCCCGACCTCAGTCAACCCGATTAATAATCGAATTTGTTCATCTACAATTTAGAATTTAATCAAATAGTGGTAGAAGTTTTTTTTTGGCATTACTCCCTTTGCAATGATGCCAAAAGATAGTGTATCAGCAAATTTGCAAATCTTTCTAAATTAATCTTCTTGGAGAAGCCAGCGTTTCATGGTGACATTCAATGAAGGTACTATAAAATACACTACCTTCATTTCGCCTTTTTGCGATGAAAAAAAGGACACCTATAATTGAAAGAGACAAGAATACAACAAACTTTGTATGCCTCATTTACAGTGACAAAGTTGATACATAGGGAAAGTACCACACCATACTATAACATACCGTACCATCCCATCTCATTTCAATGCTGAAAGAATTGATTCTTGACCCACTGATAAAGTGAATTAAAAACTGCAGCTCATTTCCATCTGTCAAAATACCTGCTCGATATGCGACGACATGCGGCGAATCCACGTGGCCAGCAAAATTGGATGTCTGACGACATGTCGGTACATGGTCTTCGGTACATGGTCTCTTATCGACATTGCAGTTGGATTCATACAAACTTCCAAACAGGAAATTCATACTATCGATGTTCTTTTTTTTCAACTTAAATTCTTGGTGAAAGATGAAATAGACAGTTAAAGTAAACGAATAAGTAACTAACTATGGTATAAAGAACGAACAATTCTGATGTTTGTTGATGATATTTTGTGTGGAAGAGGTAAATAACCGGAGTAAATCTGAATAATTCCCCAAACAAAATATATGGCTCATTTAAAAATTAAAAAAAAAAAACCAACAGTAAGATGCAGGAAATCATTCTGTCCAAAAAAATGTTGGTAAGAAATAAAAGCAAAAATTAAAATTGGGGAAGAGATAACTGCCGAATCCACCAACATATGTACATAAAAAGGTGTTCATTATTCCATTTCTTTCTCGGTGACTGGTGCCAATTCAATTCAAATGTCAATCAAAAAAAATTCGGTAAAACTGAGAATCCTAGTAATAAATACAAAGTGGTAATAAACAACCAATGTGTCCACTGGAATTATTTTTAGATTAATGATTTTATAATGATGAAGATAATGATAACATTGTGATTAATGGTGATCAACAACGATGATAATGATAAGGATGATGGTGGCATAGCGGCTGACGACATATGAATGATCATACTGTCTCTTTATTTCAAAAAACCTCTGTAAGGAAGTCACTTCATCTGCTAAAACGACTTGCAAATCAAGGCGAATGTTGTCTGGTAATTCATACTACAGCTGCCTCATCTACTCATCACAATCTACAAATGTTAAACATCATTGAAATTCATTTCATAGAAGAATGCAAGGAAGCACCTGCCGTGATGGAAAAAGTAGTAGGAGATCGATATTTTTAGGGCAAACAGTCATGTTTAATACTCAGGACAAATAGCAAGTATCCCGGCGATTTCGCCTTTTCTATGAATCCTCTATTATGGACATTACGGAAGTACTCAGTTATTGAGTATGCCATATAGTTGTCATTTCCTAATTTTTCAAAACTACCTTAAGAAATACAAACGATACATACATAAAAAGAGGGTCAGTTCCATTTAATGTTGGATATTCTTTTCAAACCTTCGTTATTTTCAATTTCCGGAGACGATTCCTGAAATTCATAATGTCCTTCGTGAGAGTAATATAAAAGACAAGATGAACACCAGCTATCTTTAACAAATCAACTCAATGCACTCACGATGACTATTTCATTTCACTTCATATTTTAATTTAATGATAATTGAAGCAGTTCAGCCGTCAAAATCATTAACGGCGAATTAGACAGACTTCATCTGATCAAAAATCTATGAAAACTCTTTCTTTCTACATTCATCACCACATTTCAACAGGAGAAATGGAAAACCGTGAAATATGACATGTGTACCTAGCACAGTTGTTAATTAACAACTTGAAACTAAAACAGAAACTTGAAATCCAGCTGAATTCTAGAAAGATGAAATTTAGTAATTTCTTTTACAGCCTTTACAAGGATAAGAAGCCAACAAAATCATCAACGCCAAAATAATAGCTTGCTCACATGGGACTGTTGAAATTGTCACGGTACAAAAGAAGTCCGAATTTTATGGAAGGTAATTTGAAGAAAAAAAGAAACTTGAATGATCTTTCACAGCGTCTAATAAAGGGTAACATAATGCAGAACAGTGAGCCTGAATTGGAAAAAGTACACATTTCCAAGATCCTTCACAACTTCAACTTTTGTTCTCTCTGTTATTAAACCATCTCCAGTGAAGAGGATCTGCTTTCACTTCAGGCACGATAAGGAAACAAAAAAAAAAGACGATTAATGATTGTAGAACGATTAATGATTGTAGACCCAAATCAGACAACTACAACTTCCTTTTTTACGGATTTGTGGCTCGAAAGTCGGGCTCACATTGAGGACTGTTACAGCGATAAATTTAACGGCAAAAACTATAATAACACTTAAAAAGAATCCTTTGTAGCTAGCTACTGTTGCTGACGATCAACGATCGCAATGAAAAATAAAAGGGAAAGGGAGAAGAAATAAAAAATGAACCTCATCGCGGATCGCAATCACTACTACTGTTACCGCCGCTGCTACTGTGGCGCTGCACCGTTCCTGCATAAAACATTGAAAAAATGCATTAACAATTGCTTCTCCCCTCTAAAATAGCTCTCTTTTTTTTTTTTCTTTTTTTTTGTTCGGAATGGTGTGATGAATGGAAGGAAGTGATGAGGAGCTAAGTTTTCCTTTTTCCTTTATTGTAAAAAGTGGATAGAACAGAGAAGGACGAAAGAAGATGACTGACTGATTGCTCTTTGGGTGTATATGGTCAGAGCGGAAAAAAAAAACGACCAAACTATTCCCCCTCCCCTGAAGTTGTACCATAGTATCACAGTACAATATGTGCTATGACTAACCATAACGAAAACGAAAAAGGCAACGTTCACAAGGACAAGGCAACATATTCTCGCATTGTTGATTAAGGCTTGTTGATTAAGGCTACACAATGATCAACTCTACAAAAGCAACGTTATACGCTGATTCATGTCCATGCAACATTACAGGTTATCCAGGAGACAGTTTCAGGGGCTGTAAAGGTAATGATTCAGAAGTACATTAAACACTGCATCGTTATAAAAATAAATACTACCTATAAAGGTGTAAATGTTGGATAATGATTTATCTGAAATTTCTGAATAAATTTGGGAAATGAAATGAGACATTTCTCGCATGTGCTGTGCCAGCAGACACGATTTAAAAAATATATAACGCACTTATTCAGTCAGTCGCACAACAAAACCACTTATTGAATTCCGTTCAACAGAGGGAGCAAAAGCAGAAAAGATGGGATGGATGGATGGATATTACCATATGGTTTTTGGTACACACATTGAATACATACAAATTACACGAAAAGATATCTTCAATCAAAACTGATTTCAAGGAATGTAACTAACTGGAAGAACATTTTGAAGTCACCATTTAACCCTTTTTCTGTGACCATTGGGAAGATAAATTTGTGATTTCAACTATGTAGGAAGACGAGTACGTGTCTGTGGGTGTTTTGTGTTTGTACATATGAGTGCATGTGTGTATGTGTGTATGTGTGTGTGTATATATATATATGTGTGTGTGTGTGTGTGTGTGTGTTAAAACAATATGTTAATTGATCTGGATCCGGTATTTTCCTTCTCTTCGTTTGCTATTCCGTTTTTCCTATTATACTTTCCCGGTTTTACTGATGCTACTGTATCACTCGGACGACTATTACAACAATCATAATTGATTGAAATTCCTAAATTTTGTTGTTTTAATGCGCAAAATTGATTG
>NW_018108214.1:307065-344777 GCF_000183805.2 Loa loa | reverse complement strand
ATAACGCACTTATTCAGTCAGTCGCACACAAAACCACTTATGAATCGTTCAACAGAGGAGCAAAAGCAGAAAAGATGGGATGGATGGATGGATATTACCATATGGTTTTTGGTACACACATTGAATACATACAAATTACACGAAAAGATATCTTCAATCAAAACTGATTTCAAGGAATGTAACTAACTGGAAGAACATTTTGAAGTCACCATTTAACCCTTTTTCTGTGACCATTGGGAAGATAAATTTGTGATTTCAACTATGTAGGAAGACGAGTACGTGTCTGTGGGTGTTTTGTGTTTGTACATATGAGTGCATGTGTGTATGTGTGTATGTGTGTGTGTATATATATATATGTGTGTGTGTGTGTGTGTGTGTGTTAAAACAATGAAATAAATTAGTAAGATGGCTACTACTACATTTACTCCTTCATCTATGTTAATTAATTAAAGCCAATTATTGTTCGAAAATTGCATCATTCTTTTCCATAATTTTGAATGAGAAATAACAAGAAGTTAACGGCAGACAGTGACCAATAAAAGTGAAAAGGACAATAAATCACTGTTGCGCTTCAGTAACTTACTTCAAATGGACATAGAGAAGTGTAATGACCGAATGGAAGCAGTTCAGATGGGATCGATATGACGAGAGTGTGTGAGCGTGCGCTGTTGTTGTCTCTTCGGTCGGCTGTTATCCATAAGTTGTGGGAGTCAAGTTGTCATCATACATGTATTGAAGAGCGGTGGAGAGATAGGTCAGGTCACTGGTCAACATGAGATGGCCTCAGCCCATCATTCTCCTGCTCTCTTTAACAACAATACGAGAAGAAACTGGATCACTTTCAATTCTTTCAAACAGCAAAGAGCGAGAAATGAGAATGAGAGATGGTATAGTACCATGTCACTATATCATACCATATATACTACCATCAACAGCAGCATCAATTACTACTACACTCCGTTTAAATGTAAAGATGGAAAGATGGTGGTTAAGATGAAGGAAGAGGAAGCCGCACATACTCATGCATCGCCTTATATTACTTTGACAACAAAGGACACTCACAATGCGTGGAAGCGGGCCGAAGACTGACCCTGATCGAGTACCATCCCGCCCATCGTCATCAACCGTCACCACCACCCTATCATTTATTGTTGTTATTTTATTATTATTATAACAATATTATTACTATTATTATATTATCATATTATTATTTACTATTATTTACTACTATACTACTACTACTACTATACTACTACTACTACTATACTACTACTACTACTACTACTACTACTACTACTACTACTACTGCTACTACTACTACTACTACTACTACTACTACTACTACTACTACAACTACAACTACAACTACAACTACAACTACAACTACAACTACAACTACTACAACTACTACAACAACTACTACTACTATATTGATGTAAACTTACACTCCCTTCTCGTTTTTATTCTCGTGGTTTTCAAAAAACTCGGGAGTACGAGAGTAATGATAAGTGATAGGGAAATTGCAAACCTCAGAAAGACTTTTCCAACTGTTTTCTCCATAAACTAGTAATATTTCACAATCTTGCAAATTTGGAAGTGTAATTTGATAGAAACATTCATTTAGTGATCATGGTCATTCACTGACGAATAAAAAAAAGATACCACGCAATGGTACGTGAGCTAATAATAACAGCATTTCATTGTTGTTCATTGTTGATGAAACAAATTGCATAAATATCCCACACGCAAGGGAAAATAGCATCAGGAATTATACAAAGAAATGTGACAAGAGTTTATCAGTTTCCCAGCATTACAAAAATGCATACATACCAAATAAAACAAAATCACGCATCAAAAAAAACAATTCTGAAAAAAGTCAAAGGGCCGTGTCGACAGTGTCACATATCCAGGACTTAAAACAAGCGGATCTTTAAATGTTTAACTATACTTCGAATCGAAATTATTCAGGAAGAACGAAATAAAAATTCAGATCGAACCTTCCACCAACACGCCAGCGCTTTCTTGGATCCGCTTAATTTCTTCGGCTTTCTCTTTGAAATAGTTCGCAAACCTATAACATTAAAAAGCAAAGATATCAATTTACAATAAAAAAATAGCAGATAATGAAACAAAAAAGTCTATTAAATAAGTCGTGTCTCGCAATTACGCATTACAGTCAGACAAAAATACTACATAATTAGATCGAAGAAATAGCTTCTAATAGGAAACAACATTTACGGTGGATTTTGTGATCGTGATAAAAGTGGAAAAATTGTATTGAATTTAAATTAAGACATGGAAAGTTACCAATCAAGATGTGCATGCTTTTTCTTAACAGACATATAAGGGTTTTTGGACAATCCTACACAAACTAGTTCCATGAACTGTGTGACGGGCCCTTCTTCCGGCAAATTGTACTGGGCGAGATATTTATCCAGAAATATGTGGTCGTAAAAATCGACCTAGAATTTTATTAAATTCACTTTCTAAAAAAACAGTTAATTTGAAGGGAATCACTCAGAAAACAACAGCAAAGTGGTCTCTATGCTTTAAAAAGCAAAAAAGAATGATTACATCTTCTTCTTCACCAATCTGATATTCATTATCGATTGGATAAGGCCACATCTTCCCCTGCTCTGTTAGCTCAATCATTTCTTCGAAAGCATTAGCCGGACCGAAGGAAGAGTTCCAGATCCTGAACACAAACTGCAAAAAATATCGAAAGACAAGATTCGATATTCCAATCCAGGTTATGTGAGAAAAAAGAAAAACAAGAAAGCTTCTTCAAATTGTTAAAAAAATTAAAAGCAAAACGCATACGCTGCAGCATTTTTATCCCATTCACACCACTGCTTCATTGAGTCATCTTTCAATTTTGGTATATCCGCTATTTTAAAAATGTTCAACTTGTTATCGATATTCTTGAATATATTCTCTACGCGACAATCAGGATGAATAACGTTGGAAAGCGCTATATGAGATTCCTCTGATGATAGATCATCCGGATAAAGCATTTTGCTAAAAAGTTAAACATGAATTTGAATATGGGTCCTTTTACCTATGAGAATTCCTTAAAAATTACAACACCACCTGGAGAAATTAAAAAACTGAAATAAGAGTACAAATATTTTTCAGATAATCTATAGTATTACTGACCACCTATACAAAGTCACCGTATCAAAACAATATATATAATATATTTAAACAGATGTGACGCTTTCAAGTGTATGTAATGCTTTCAAAATGGCAAACAAAATTTAGGGTTACGCGAACCCAATTTCGCTTTTCTATGATGCCTTTCTGTGGATAAGAACGAGAAATTTTTTCTAATGCTCTAACCGTCGACAAAACTTGATACTCCAAATAAGGTAAATTTTCATTTTTCAATTAATGTTACTGCTTTTTAAAAAAAAAAACAATCAATTGAAAAATGTTATCATAAAGATAAAAAATAAATACCTTGCTAACTGTAGTGCAATATTATAAAAAGCACTTTCTCTTTCAGTCTGTTCGATTTCTTCCAACATATTCTTTTTTTGCATTTCTGTATAATTTTGCATTAGAATTTCGTTTTTTCCAACTACCTTTTGTTCAGCAATTTTCACTGCACGTTCCGCAATTCTACGAGCATCCTCTGCTTTGTGACCCGACTGAAAACCAAAAACTTACATTTTCCAAAACTAAAAAAAAGGCCTTCTAAGATTCTAACAATCCCTTCACTAACTTTTACTGAGATAAGTTAACATTTATTTAGTTATCTGAAAACTTTTTTGAAATGGAATAGAAAAATGAAGGTTTTAATCCGGATCTTTGGAAATCCAGAAGATTTAGAAAACTGATGACTGAAGCAAATGAAAGGTGCACTGTCACCTGAAGAGCTTGATAAAATATTTCACGCTTCAGTAGTAATAGGCCTTGGCGCATTTGTCGCTTTTCCACAGCACTAAATCAATACGCTTTGTTAACATTACTTGAAAAAAAGCTCATGCCTACTAAAACAGAAATACCTTTGCTATTAGCGCCGAGAAAATGATTACCATAGGTACTTCACGACTAATGAAGAGTTTCGGAACACTAAAATTATTCGGAGAAGAAAAAGAAAAAGAAATACCTTGGTGGAGGCCTATTTTTTTCTTCCTTGAGGCTTTCCAGAAAAGTGGCGAAAGCTCTATCGGATAACAATTCACTGTATTGCGCACTGGTTGCCGCTTCAAATTTTTCTTTTTCATATTCTATCAACTTTCCAATCAGTTCATTTCTCGTTCTGAGAAAAAAATCTCCTCGTATTACAAAATTAAATTTTTTAAGCTCAACATTGGCACATTTTCTTCAAAACAAGCTCATTTTTCCTCACAATAATTCGCAAGAAAAAAAACTGCTTAAAAAAATATATAAAAAACACTGCATACTGTCACAAACTTAAGTTGTAATATGTCGCAACATGACTTTAAGGACAATACAATAAAGGTCTTCTAAGATTTTAATCAATCCCTTCACTAACTTTTATTATCTGAAGGAATGATATGAGACGACTCAAGTTTTCTAAGCACGCAAAACGCGCTTACTTTCGTTTATCAGAAATACCACTGTGATGAAGGTCCTTAACTACGGAATTGACAGCTGCCAAGATTTCTTCCGTAGCCACTTCATTTGGTTTCGGTTTTTTCCACTCTTTTTTCCGCTTGACCTCCAACAATTTTTCTGTAAAATAAGTTAGTAAGTAGTTTACAATCGGTTCATAGTAAAACAATGGATAAAAATCCAAAAAAAAAGAAAAAATTACTTCGTATGTCTTCTGGTTTCAAATTCTCATTTGTTGTTGCCTTGGGGGCCATATTTTTTGATTCTTGCCTAATTGATATATTTTTATCGGATGTCTTAGATCTTTGCAGGCTTTCAGTTTGCGAACCAGCATTACCATCATTTGAAGTATCGAAGGATCGCCGAATACGAGGAAAAGCTATGCGCTGTCTACTGATTCCTAATAGCACCGAACCACAACTGCGATTAAACATAGTTTCTGTTGTGTATCTAAATTATTAACAATGAAAAATATTTACATTTGTTGCTAACTCTGAAAACACAGAAAAGTTTTGATAAACAGAAGCAAAACCTGTGAAAACCAAACTATTAGAAATTTGTAGTCATGCTTATATATTCTACGGAAAAGTTCATATTGCTTATTCCGAGTACTTTATCCACCCACCCATCCAGACTCTTCTAAACCATTTATTATGTCCCTCTCTTTTCTCACCATTTTCTCTTAGCGACAACAAGTTTGTGTCAACAGTAAATGTACACAGCTGCAGTTGAAACTGGATTAGTTTGCTTACTGCTGAACTCCCGTACTCTTATTCGAAGTACAAGTAACCAACTAACTCAGCATCGTGTTTGACTGACTCTGAAAACCGTTCAGATTTTTTTCCTGGACAGAGAAGATCGGGAACGTGACTAACAAACGTTTTAAGTGATCCCGAGAAAGCTGTAAGGGTAAGCTCCATTTCCACTCATCAAAAGAGAATCGGCTAATGGTTAAACCGTAGCTTTAGGATATTTAGAAGCACTAAGCGGAAATTTTGGAAATTCTACCATGTAATTACACGGGATCGGTATAACAAGGTAAAAGAGAAAAGAGACGCAAGAGAATACATAATTTTGATTATCCTCACTTGGCGTCACTCGATATTTGCTGAACTTGATAACTCCATGAACAAAAAAAAAAACTTAGTTCTCTGTACTTCTTTATTGAACAATGAGGATCTGAATGGTAGCATATTTACGAACATGTGATAAATATGACATCTGAAAGCGAGATAAATTCCCATGCCAATATATAAGCATATTATCGGTATACAATATTAGCAGCAATATATAATAATATTAGCAAAAGTAAAAAAAATTTTAACAACCCTTAACTGACAGCTATAAAAATCTATAAAAAAAATAACATGAATAAACTGGTAAAAAAGATGATGAGGAAAACAATAAAGATGACCAATTTTACAGATGAACAGAGCTTCGAAAACTGAAGAACGCAAGGAAGAAGACAATACCTCAAAATCGTACATTATGAAATAATCGAACAGAATTCCTTACTTAAAATTGAAACCTAAACAGAAATTCGTACTAAATTTGGGCTATCCCTTGAAGAAAACATGACTTGTTTTATGCCGAGTAAATGCAGCTTAGCAGCAGATTCCGTAATAATCGGATCATCCTTATCTAGCAATAATTTAGCCACTCACAAATTTTTTACCCTTCGAAATATTTTTCTTCAGTTCTGGAATGGCAGCATCGACAAGGCCCTGTTCGTATGCGCTAAGCTCGCCTATTCCAAGAATCTTCTCAACTCCGTTTTTCTGAAAAAGTCAAACTAAATTAAAATTCTGCAGTAAAATATCAGTTCTCAAGCTGAAACCGAGGGTCAATCCTCACAATAACCAGCGAGAGATACTGTTAAATTTATAAAATTAAGTAAATCGATTAAGAAAGAAAAACAGCTGAAAGTCGTTGAACAAATAAAATAAGCAAACATATAAATCGATAAAACAGTTTACTTTGAGGAAAAATGAGAACTTTTCTTTTGAAATTATGCAAAACGAGGAACCTACACCAAATTCCAATGGTGTTGCAAAGTAGTCCACGCCGTTGCACATATCCGAAGCTACATATGCGCACTGAACGGATTTCTCACCTCTGAGACCTTTCAACAAATTTTCTACAAATTTCGAAGCTGCCAAAGCCATTGAAAGCGTAGCTGATCCCTAGACATTTCTGATAAGTATAATTCTACGATGCTACATATCAAAGAACATACTAAAAGTTCAATTACTGGTGAATCATATCAGAAAAGTTTATTTCTTGAAACATAACCTTCTTTGTGTATCAATCCTCATTCAGTCTGATCTTATATTAGCAGCACGAAGCATTTACATGAAAGTAAATAACGAAAGGTAGAATAGCGCAAGTAAGTGAAGATCAATGATGACTCTATCTTTAATGAAGAGTATCGGAAATTCATTCACTCAATGAAATCAAGAATCTCTAACTTACAGCTCCAGCCTTTGCTTTCACAACTTCCGTTCCAGCATTTTGGATTCGTTCTGTCAACTTCTTCACTTCATCATCCGAGAACTTACAGAACGGTTTCGCTTGCGAAAGAAGCGGAATGATAGTAATACCAGAATGACCACCAATCACGGGTATGTTTGTTTGCTCAGCATCTAGATTCTGAAAAAAAAATAAAACACAAAACTGGTAGCAATGCTATATGACGGTTATATGAAAAAGTGCGTATCCCATAAATATTTTTGAGAACCCTGCAACAACAATGAAGTATGAAAATACTTTGGCTTCTGCAACAAACGCTGCTGATCGTACAACATCGAGTGTTGTGACACCAAATATGCGTCGCGGGTCAAATACACCGTGTTTTTTGAAAATTTCACAAGCAATTGGAACTGTTGAGTTAACAGGATTTGTAATGATTGCAACGAAAGCTTTTGGACAATATTTGGCGGCTGCTTCACTTAAGTCTCGTACAATGCTAGCGTTCGTATTGAATAGATCATCACGACTCATGCCTGGAAGTAGCAGACTTCCACTACCTATTTAAAAATGCTACTAACAAAATTGGCAGTGAAGGATAGAATAAGAAATCTATGTTAGTTTTGTACCATAAAATTTCCGCTTTAAAAAAAATCAAAAAGATCGAAATTGAAGAACCTGGTTTCCTTGGTAGACCAGCGGGTATCACTACAATATCAGCACCCTTTAAAGCTTTATCCAGTTCATTTGCACCAGTATATCCTGTGACCTGAAGCCTGAACTTTGACTGCAAGAAGTTACACAATTATTGCGAACAGCGTGACCGATAACAGAACTTCAAGAAAAAAACAACGTGAAATTACTTAATATCTAATAATTAGCATAAAAGAAGTACGTGAGCTCTAGTGTCAATATGTGACAGATCCGCGGCCACACCTGGCGTATCTTTGATATCGTACAATGCCAAATTTGCTACATGCTTATTCATTTTTAGCAGTAAGCCAAGTGGCTGTCCAATACCACCAGCAGCACCCAACAAAGCAATCTGTAAATTGAGTTCCTGCCAAAATTAAAAGTGCTTTCGCTATAGTTTGCTTTCCACTTCTTACCCGGTCATAATTAAAACCTTACTTTAGGTGCAGAACTACTTAAACGTTGACTGCACATCTGCAAATTCTTCATTAATGGCTCCAAGACTGTTGACATCCTTCCAATAGCTGTCATTTTTACAGCTGAAATAGAAATGTGATTGATTTGCAAAATGACAAAGTATACTCGGCCGCAGATACAAAGTCGCATTTACATAAAAATTAGAAACAATAATTAATATAGTAAAGGATATGTTGAGCAAAATGGGATGTGAAACTTCCAAGTTCAGTAAAAACAATAGATTTAGTTCAGTGAACATTGGGATGGGCGAATCATAGACAAATCAATGTTCAGTGTGATATAAGCTGCTAACTTGACAATAAAGCAAACTATGTGCTTGAGTCAAAAGTCTTTAAGCGATGCATAGGAAGGAATAAACGACAATCGATGTAACTGTTACACTACATGACTTTTCTAAAAATGCTGCACAGTTCACTGTGCAGCTTTATCAAGGAGGAAAAGAACTGGTATTTTTTAATTGGAAAAAGAAAATCAGTTATAATAACTGGTCATCACTGATTGCTTATATAATGAAGAAAGATCCAAAGTCTTCGGTCACTGATGACAACAGCAATACTCCTTCTCCCAAATGTAATGGTAAACCGTCAGCTGTAACCAGCACCAAACTGATTTCCATAAGCGTACAAAAAAGTGACATAAATGATAACAACAAACACCGGACAAAAACCGCGCAGTCAGAAGAATCAAATGTTATATGTCACTTTGATGAAATGGATGGCAAGTATTCATTCGGTGGGATATGTCTGTGTTAATTAGTAATTGGTCGTGTGCAAGTTCCGTTTCCTCAACTTGTTGTTTTGCCTCGTACTGTTGTGCATAGTGAGATCGATATCGATCGATAGCTCTGATCGAGGTGAAGAAGAGTGGAAGTTTTAAGAGATGAATGCAATGAGACACAACTAATATACTTCTGGTCCTCACTAATCATTTCAGTTTAGGTCGATTGTTCTTTGTCCGTCCAATAATTTGATCCAAAGAAAAAGATGACTTTATTTCCATTTCCATATTGAGAACAGAATGATAATCCGCACAATTAGTGATAAACTTTAATGATTTACAACGCTGATTAGTGGTCTCCGACCAACGATAACACATGGCGCTGACCTTCATTCTATTTCTTAACGAAATTAGCTTTAATATTAGCTTATGTAAATTGTCGTCCCCATTAATCGCACAAAACATGCTGTTTACTGAGTGGTCTTAAATGTTTCAAGGAAGATCGCACATGAAATTTCGGGAGGAAAGTACTTTGGTGCACTGTAGGTCTACCGATGGTCACATTACTTTATCTCTAAGGATCATTATCCATCTGCCTCTTTCATCTTAATCCTTTATGAAGTGAATAACTTAGGCAACAGTATTCTGTCCATTTTTTTTGCAATGTGATGCATTACACGAAGACATGGAAGAGAACCAATTAATTAAGGCGTAATACCTTTGGCTGACGTTGTTATTTGCCATATAAAAACGATCACACATCACATGAAGGTCACCTATATATATACAAGGTCACCTATATATATACTATATATGTGTATATGACATATATGTGTCAAATTTAAATTTAATATCCATTGTTAACTTGCGTGTATGCATATTAATATGCTTGTTAATTTGTTAAATATGCATCCTCAGTGGGATGAAATTAATAATTTAAAAAACAATCATTTTTGCTCTTCCCATAATTTGAATCAGGCAATCAATCAAGTGACATCTGAAAATTTTAATGAAAATCACATGAAAAATTCCTCTGGTGCTTCATTTTTCTTCTGCATAATGACTCGTTCCATAGCCTTATCGAAATCTTCCAGACACACAAACTTTCTTCGTGCACGAAGTGCAAACATTCCGGCTTCTGTACAGATCGCCTAAAAACTATAGATTTTCGCAAATGAAAACAACCGAATAATGAAATGAGATACTGGATACCTTACAATCCGCTCCGGAAAGTGATAATTCTGAGGCGTATTTTTCGAATTTAACATTAGCTGCAATTTTCATTCCTGCTGTGTGTATTTGGAAAATTTTGAGCTTTGTTTTTTCATCTGGTTTCGGTAATTCTATTTTACGATCAATACGGCCTGGCCGGATGAGCGCCGGATCCAACACATCAATTCGATTTGTTGCCATTATTATCTGATTAGAGAAGGGGCTCATCATTTTTTTTGACCAATAATGAACATTATTTTCATGCATCTTGCACTTAACATTAAGACTAATACTCAAACAATACTTTGATTTGGAAGGGAGCATTTGGAAGTCCAATTTTATAGGATTAATTTCATGGAAGTGTTGGAAAGTGCACATTTCAAACATGCAACTACACTCCGATCTTTTACATTGCACTCAATTGTCACCGACTTCTTGCTCTTCATTAATGTAAAATTAAAATCGTAAATTAAAACTCAACCTATAGCAGGTTCACGAATAGATTACCTTGACATCACCGCGGCTTTCGAATCCATCAAGTTGATTCAGCAGCTCTAGCATTGTTCGCTGAACTTCTCGTTCACCACCGCAAGTCGTATCGTATCGTTTCGTACCAACTGCATCAATTTCATCGATAAATATGATGCATGGAGCTGATTCCCTGGCCATCCGGAATAATTCTCGGAAAGAATATTATTATGAGACTCTTGACATGTCGTGAGACGTTATTTCGTGCGTTGATTTTTTCTTGTGGGCAAGTTAACTTACCGTACTAATTTGGAGCCATCGCCGCTATTTTTCTGGATCAGATCAGCACCAGTAACCCTGATGAACGTCGCCGATGTACTGTGTGCTACCGCTTTAGCTAGCAAAGTTTTTCCTGAAAAATGAATAACCACTCTTCGAGATCTCCTTTTTCGCTAATGGGAACTTAAACTGATTTGGTATACGAATATTGAATCTATCATTGATCATTTCAGCATGATAGGCGTTCTGTGAGTGGTTGAAAAACGTTCCAAAGATTTCGTGTATCAGTAATGCTATCTATTCAGTAATTTGTTGCTGATTATGGAGATCTTTTTTTATTACTGGCCTTCTAAAGACTGTTAAGAAGCTGTTGTTATATTGTAAGTTTCAATTTACCGGAAGTATTTCTCTTATTTCCTTCAAAAAATATCGATGAAAACAACCTGTTCCCGGCTCGCCGAACAAAATGACACCTTTTGGCGCTGTAATACCCATTTCTTCATAATATTCCGGATGAACAAGAGGTAACTCGACAGTTTCTTTGATTTCCTGAATCTGTTCTTCCAATCCTCCAATATCCTGGATTTCTTAGAAGTGTACATTTTTTTTAACATAAAAAGCATACGTATTATGTATTATGTAATCCTTTTGAACTATCTTCTCCAGGATATAATGTTTGGAAATATACTACCTTTGCATTTTTTAAGCATTATATACATAGCTTGAAGATATGACCAGTGTTTCTCTTCAAGATTTTGTCTTGAACATTTCAAGATTTTATTTCGTATTTCGTTAGTGTTTCAAAATCTGACGGAAAACTAGTAAATAAACTTTGCTAGTTTTCGCCATTACAGACTTCGAACTTAAATGTCAAACTGACACTGAAAGATTCTTTGGGTGCTCTTTCAAGTTTATTGATGATCGAATTAGAAGCATCAACGCTGTCATGCAATACTCCAACCACTGCAATAGGAACATTTTTCAAGGATCCTTGTGCTTTTACCATAACCAATGCACCAATCCGAATTAGATCTTTGTCAACGATGGATAATATCGGTATGTACCATTCCCGTTTATTACCTTCGATAACCACTACAGCATGCTGCAGTTATGAGAAACTATTTGAATGGAAGAACAGTTTTAATCAAATTAAGAAAAACATAAAAATTAAGCATTATGCTGAGTTATTGCATAAACCATTGAAATATTTAGCTATGACCATTTTTCTGTTATCCGTGTTGTCGTCATTCTGGTATTTTTGTAAATGGTGATGAAAGAACTGATGCAGTACTCCTTGTGATTATAGGGACAGAAAAATTTGCTTGTCTTCAAAAAAAAAAATTCCTTTTGAAATTTTCATATTCCTATTCTCTTCCTCAAGTTTTATCATCTGTCTACCTTATTTCAATTTCCATATGAACCTTTTCATCGAGGAAAAGCTCATGAATTCGAGCAAGTGCAATAGGTGAGCCACGTAATGCATTCACAGTTTTACGTTCCTTCTTCTGTTGTTCACTGATTGATCCACGTTTCCCTTGACGTTGAATGAACTCTTTTTCCAACAACAGATAATCTTTTATACGACTCATTCGTAAGAATTTTAGATAACAATATCTTCGTGGCATTACTGAAGTGATACTTCCAAAAGCTGAATACTACTGTTTTTGTTTTATAAGCTGCTTCTTTGTTGATAACAGGTCTTACTGTAATAAACTTAATAACTTAGTCAAAGGTATATCAAATAAGAATTTTTATTATTGATTGATTTAATTTCCAATTATTAGCACTGAGTCAAGTCAATGACATTATTTAGTGAAAAATTTCTAATGGGGTATGAATTATTATTCAGCACCTTGTGGCAATTTATTGGCTGTATCTTGACCTCGCTGCGGTTTGCGCGCAATTTTCATTAGGGCATGTTGTGGCATCGTTACTCCTTTTCTATCCGGCCTAGTCACCTGATTACCCATTTTCCTTTGAGTATGGATAACGTACTATTCAATGTAATACTTGGTAATTAATGTGTAATCCTTAAAAAGCTTAATGATTCAAGTGACTCTACCGCACAAAGCATGAATATAACTAGAGAAATAACATCAACCTTATCAAACTGTATTTTATATACCGTACAACCGATGTTAATCATTTCAGTTTAGCAGAATATTGATCCGATTGAAAAGTTAACAATCCTTTTTGTTATCGATGCATGCAAAAGGATATGAGGCAGAGAATACATATAAGGACATCTTACACCTTTTCCGCATATTTTACGATAGCGTGACACATGGTATGACAATGTAACGAGTTATTTTGATAGAATTTTGACATTTTTTCTCCCTGCTTTCCAAATATTATCGCTCTTCTCACCCTTCCCTATCTTACCACTGTTATGTATCTCGAATTTGTGCCATGAACTGCATTTAAATGAGCATTTTGTATATGATATTTGATAGATTCAGCAAATCCATGATTCTTTAGATGGAAGGATCAAATGACTATGAAATCAGTACAATATCCACGAATCGTCCCGTTTACTTCCATTTCTATCATTTCATTGTTTCACTTTCAACCTCACCTCCCCCTTCCTTCTTGTCCTGAAAAATTTCCTTTTTAATCATTCATTAAAAAAAATTAAAGCACTGAATTCAATCACTCAAACGTCCAAGATAAATCCATAAGGTTTGAAGGCTTAATTGACAAGGCAACCAACTCTTCAGTAGAGCTTAATCAAAGTGTTTACACTTCCGGAACTATCCCAAGCCACCCATAATTCCATCTACTTTCCTCGCTTCCTTTGTCTCCTCCACTATGAAACACTTATGAAGAAAATTATAATTTGATGGACATGTGCACATAACACACACACATACACCTTTATATATGTGTATCACAGACTTACCGTATCATTTTCCTTCTTATCCGATTTAGCTTCTTTTTATCCGTCTCTCCCTCCTTTTTGTCCGTCTCTTCCTCCTTTCTATCTGTTTCTCCCTCCTTTTTGTCTTCTTCTTTCTTTTCTTCCTTCTCTTCTTTCTTTTCATCCTTCTTATCTTCTTCCGCCTTCTCCTCTTTCTCGTCGCCTCCCTTTTTTTTTCTTCCTTCTTTTCTTCCCCATCACCCTCCCTCTTTTCTTGACTTTTTTTCCCTTCCTCTTTTTCCTCATTTACCGGCACTTCTTGTGTTACCATCACTTTCATCTCATTTAGGATCTTTTGGTCACTTTGTTGAGTCTGCAACGACAATTTATCAGTGATAAGTTCAATCCCACAATGCTAATGTATCATGGATGGAATCATCTCTTTTTTGGTTGATTGAGATGATCTGTTCCTACGTTACTTCACCTGTCCATCTGAATCATTGTCACCACAATTTAACACTCATTCTTTGCAATTCCATCGTAGTTCAACTTAAACCCAAATATATGTGACCACTCTCAAATTCAAAGTTAAATCAGATGCAATGATACTAACTTTCGCTGTAATCCTTGCTTCTTGTATGGATCCCTCCTTCTTTGAACCCTCTTTCTTTGAGCTTTCTTTCTTTGAGTCTTCTTTCTTTGAACTCTCTTTCTTCGACTCCCTCTTTTCCTCAGCCTGAAATTTGAAACTTTCATTAACAATCAAATATTTTAATACTTTCAGTTCTGCTGAAATGATTTTAATTATCATAAAAATTCATACTCTCTAGATGATGCGGGCTTTATTGGCATTGGGGAATAAGTAAAAAGAATTTTGCATACATTTATGATTGTAGCACATTGCCTTCTTCTGATAAGTAAATAGCCCATCGATGTATTCATATTGAATTTTACAATGATTACAAATAAAATGATTTACTTCCTTTGCAGACTCTTTCTTCTCTTCTCCTTTCTTTTTTTCGCCTTCACTTTCCTCGATCATAGATTGCGTCTTCTGTTCATCCATTGGTGGTAAAACTGCTGGTACTGCTTGTGGCTGACCAGTAGGAATTGCTGTATTATTGACTCTGAATTCAGTGAAAAAAATTTTTTTTTAATACTCTAATGTGTCATTTCTTGACCATAAGGAGGTCAGTAGTAGTTAAAGTGAGAAGTTCTAAACGGTGGTTGGTTAGAATTTCTGATTGTCCTGGGAATTTCGCTAAAAAGGAAATCTCTATTCCAAACTTAATTATTCCAGTAAGTATCGACTGTAAACTTGTGACTGCGTCTCTGTGTTAATTACTTCTCTGCTTCTTACTTAACTTTGTCAGTGAATATGAAGAAACGAAAACTTTTTCTTGGTGCATTGTATGATAGCGATCAGAATAAAAACTGTAATGGCGGCCAAGCTGAAGATTTGATGAGCGAGCATTGTTTCATCGATCATGTTTGCCTTGTTTTTTTTTTCCTTTTTCTATATCAACAAATGGCCTGGGAAATAGGTGTATCAAAAGTTACGTCTAGATGATATGTCAAGTTTCGGAAGCTGAAGTTTGTTGTCAGCCTTGGAGCAGCAAGGATACTTCAATGGGACAAATCTGTTGGTTGCACAATCTCTTAACTTTGGTTAGTAACCAGGGATTTCCCTCAAAGCAAGAGAGATAAAGTTTAAATTTCCAACTGCCTTATGTACGTAGTGAAAACTTACAATAAAATTTCATTCATTTTACCATATCTTTAACAACTTCCAATATATTTACATAATTTTGATATCATCTTTTCATTAACATAAATGTGACACATCATCTGTTATTATTCACGTATTCATTTATTAGACACAATGTCAGAGGACATAGGACCATCTGAATTGTAGTTTTAAGCATTACCATCGCGTGTTCCGATATCAGAGTTGCGCCATATTTTCCATTATACCTTGACTTTCGGGCAGTTCATAGAAAAAAGCAAACTTTGTCTTTTTTTTTTCTACATATCATTAATGAAGTAGTACGCTTATATTGCTTCTAAATTGTTTTCAGCTTCCATAAATTTCTTTACTATTTAATCATTAATTTATTGTCTTCGGTGCAGTTCATTCTGGCCGATGATGACAAGGAAGTGTCATCAAGGTATTCTAAGCGGATTTTTACAACATTTATATCAATTATTTTGCTTGAAATAAGCATAAACTATTTGTTTAGATCAGTATTATCTTATTACCTTTTCTAATAATCAATCAAATTATGTGATTATATCGATGTAAATATACCATTTATTGCTATTGGTTCAACTTGTAGATGAAGCGTTGGGCGGAATAATATACATTTATATGAAGTACATAAATGCAACCAATTAATAAATTAAACAGGAAATGAGTATAATTACTGATAATTTTGAAGTTTTTATCAGATAGTGCAATATTGATGGTTCGTATTTGAAGCTATTCCGCAACGGATTTGTTACATTTGAAACATTAAACTTCCTCGTATGACTAAGCAAGTGAAGTTATAAGTGAGTGTCATGAGCATCACTTCTTTCATTTCCTGTAATATCGGTTGCAACAAGTGGGATTTCAAAAATGAAACGAATTTAAGTGGATTAAAAATTTGCATAGCTATGAAATTCAAATTATAAATGTAAGAATATGAAGGCTGATATAGACGATTGTTCAAGAACTTAAACGCATATAAATATTCATAATTTTATTTGCCCTAGCTTCAGACGAGGGCATTCTATTTTGACGTGTAGTGAATCGTCAAAAAGCTGTGATGACAGAAGCGACAAAGGTATTTTTTTTTAGAGATTCTGGATTTAAACGACATTAAAGTTAATCTAAATGTTTGGAAAATCTAGGTCTAAATGCGGATGAGGTTAGACATCCGGAACGGATCGCGATATGATGTTTTCTGGTGGTTTTATTTCGAGAGTAGTACATTTTAAAAACAAAATAATCAATGAATGGTTTTTGTCCTAATAACAGCATGTTGGCGAGCATCAACATATAGTTTTATGCATTATGTCATTTCCGTTAAAGTGATTTAAAGATGAATGTTTTTTTTTTTTGATTTATTAAAAACAACCGATTCTTCTCTTATAATAAACATATCATTAATATATTTCAAACAAGGAATTCAATATGTACGTCAAGTATTGCATTCAAAACCCTTTTGAGTATTGGTTAGAAGTAAAATCATAATTTACTCATAGCTGCTTCAAATATTCTTTGCTATTCTAAGCAACGACGCAAACTTCATGCTTTTTCTATATAGATTGACAAATCTATTGTCGCATACTGCAATGAAGAAAAATCATGGTTGCATGTTCATCATGATGAAGGTTTGTTTCCGAATTTATTTCTATCAGTAATCCTACATTTGTTTCCTTCTAATGCTGTTGCAGTATTTGTAGAACGCTTTTAAGCCTTAATTAATTTAAGAGCGGCTATAAATTATACAAATTTATTTGAAACCATCATTTGACTTTTGCTTCTGACATTTCCAGATATTCTTCCAAATTATTTCGAAAATAGCATTGGTCTGGATGAATTTGGCGATGTGGAATTTAGCAGTATTCAATTTCAACATAATTTCCGACTTCATCGAAAAAGCATACAGGTAGGAAGCTAATAACATACAGACTAATCAATTTACGAAAATTAACTAAAACTTGGGAAATTCTTTGCTGATCTTAATCTATTTTGCAGGCTGTAATTGAAGTAGGCAGTTCGTTGCAATCTTTCGTCCCGATGATTGTCTATCACCGGCATGTTTGGTGGAATTACGGCTACAAATTAACGCTTGAAAAAAGTATAAATTGTATACTATAATGAAATATAAACATTTAGCCGTCTTTGAAACAGTCATTTTGTATCAATCAGATTCCTCAGTCAGCATTTCACATAACCAGAATAATCGGAAATATTTCAGCTGTAGAACAAATTATGCTAAAAGTGTTTTAACAGAGGCAAAATTGTTGTCATACATTTTTCAATTCTTTATTAATTTCCATACAAACAACAGATGAATGTTTCTCATTGCTGTTGAGAAGTCTTGGACCTACAGCAAATCCGGGGAAAAAAGCGCCACGAGGAGCATTTGGCAATAATTCACCAAACAATCAAAAGCCACCACCTGCATCTAATGTCCGTGTTACTCTTGGTGTGAAAAAAAACGGAATTTTAGAAGCAATTATTGAAGGTAAGTATTTCATTGGAATGGTGAATGTGAAGAAATGAATTCAGAAGCCAAAAAATTGCCAAAAAATTGAGCTTCAGAAGAACTGGTCGAAAGTCCTCATGGTACTGGTTTCATCTGCTGTAATCTGATAAACCGATCAATTTTACACGAACTGATCGAGAATCATGAATTTATTGTTTTACATATTTCGATGAATATTCATAAGAATTACTTTAATATTGAAGAGCTTATTGAATCTTCTGTTACACTACCCATAAAGTATGTCCTTTTTATTGCTGAAACTTATTATTTTGTTACTTTTTGTATTACTTTTGTTATATTTTTTTTTTTTTTGCAAATGTAAATCTTTTGCAAATTTCTTCACATTTAATCTGCTCAATTGTTTATTTACGGCAAGACAAGCTTCAATCAAGCAATGGATAAAAATTTGCAAATTGAGAGGAGGAGAAGAAGTACAGGTAGAAAAGTTGGAATTTTCGAAGAAATAGGTGAAGATGGTTTTGCGCTTAAGCACAATTTTTAACTGACTGAAGCTTTTTCAATTGTTAGGACATCGATGAATCCTGAAAATTATGATTTGCTAGAAGCAGTGCTGGCATGTGAGCCAAATCGCGATTCAGATTTTGTTTTTACAAGAGGTAAATAAGCATTACCAGATCTTGGTCAGAGAAATGGACACTCTTACCATAGTTTAGAAAAGATATTAGTATCAGGTAGAATCTGTTGTCAAAATATTCCCGGAATCCATTGGAACGAAAGTTAAGAATATAAAATAATTGATAAATAAAGTGTTGTATTTGATTAAGAGTTAATTATGTATTTGGATTCATTTATTAACAAAAATTAGCAAACTATAATATTTGCAGGAAGTGGTGCGAACAATGATGCAACGTCTTATCATGTCCATCAGAACATTCTTAAACGACGGTCATTCATGCTAGAAGGTATTCTAAGACAGAAATACTCACTTCCAACTGACCAACTACTCGTGATCGATGCTGAAGATCGTATTATTTTTCCATACTTAACGGATAATGACATGAAATTTGTTAGTTCATTTTGAAATTATAGCTCATTATCTTTCAAACTTTAAAATAACTTTCATTAATTCCTAAATCAAGAATCACTTCAGTTGCTCACTTATTTGTATACGGGTGAAATAATGTTGCCGAAATTTGATGGTTTCGCAAGAGTAGGTCGTGTTCTGTCGCTGTTGATTGATCGTGAGCAATTAATCAATATTTTTATGCAATGGCAGAAATTGATTGTTCAAAATCTTCTTCAAATCGAAAAGGTCCTGTTTTTTTCTTAATCTTACTTCCTTTCAATTTAAGAAAAAACCAATGAGTTTGATTGCAAGTACAACTTTCCATCGTAATTCATCTAACTGGTTGTAACACTTGTAGGATTTCAATTTAAACAATCATAAATATACTTAGAAATAATATTGCTCAATTTTAAAAGCAACTTGATCTTTACTGTTGTGTGCATAACTTATTGATACCAAAATATTTCAAAAAAAAAAAATATAAATATTATTGTTGAGTTTGTGGATTACTTCATTAACGTCTATATAACCTTTTTTACTTCAAATTTGCTGAAAGATTTTATTTTTTCCATTTGGGATGAAAGCAAATTCCAGAAGAATAACAACGATCTTATTGTTGAAGAGAGTTTCAAAGCACTGATATCAGTGTTCAGTGCACCGTATGGAGCATTACCGTACGCGAAGAGAATGGCACTTTCCTTACTTGCTGATCAGGTCCTTTATTTATTCATAACAATTCTTTCTTTCTAATTAAAAACTTACAAAGAACTACTGATCACTTGCAGATAACGAAAAGCAATGAAACTTTGGCAGAAAAATATGATAAACAGTCGCAGTATGGTCGGTATCAGGTTGGACATTTCATGGAAACTGCACTGAAGCTGAAACGTTTCATTACTTCGGTCAAGAAAATACCTCATCCTCTTTAAATTATTATAATTAGCATGCTTTTAAAATTATGTGACCTCGTTTCATTTCAATAAATATCCTGATCTTAATGAGGTTATTATCACTGACAAATCATGGGAACAAAGGGATCAGAGGTCACGACCCATAACATTGGAGGATGCATGTTTTTCGAAATATCAAAATGGAGCTTTTTAATATAGTTACTAGATAGTCATATGGAAACAGTTATTCTAGCGATCTTCAAAATTTCGTGGAAAGTTTCGTGAATGATTTATAGAATTAATTATCATTATAGATTACGATGACCTCAGCGGGAAGCTGACATCGTTGAAAAAAATTCTCAAAAAACGGCCAGAAAAGTGAAGTAGTTTTCCATAAAATTTAAATTTGGGTGTATTTGAGACTCTACTGAAGCATGTTGCAGGAGATTGCATAAGTGATGCTAATTTTCACTTATAATGTCAATGAAATCTGCATCTTATAAAAAATTAATGTTAGATAAACAAAATAGAAGAAGTTTTAGCAATCAGTTTATTATTTTTATTAGCTCAGCAGGGTGACACTGTTGGCAGCGACAATGAAATCTTTTAATGGGGAAAACGAGTCGAGACTTGTACAGTTTCCGAACGGCAAAGTAAGTGGTTGCTTTAATCATTCATGGTGAAATTGAATTTAATGTTATGGTGCTAATTTTATGACCTCCCTTCCTTCATATCTCCCGTTCAGTTATATCTGGAAACATATAGCTAAATAGGACGAAATACAATTACAAAATCTGGGTTTTGTAGATAGTTGGAGCACGATGGTTGGTAAGAAGAATTTTAGGAACTGGTGCTTATGGGGCAGTTTATGAGGTACAAAGCGTAACAAATCCTCTAATCAGTGGAGCACTCAAAGTAAGTGAAAGGAGTTTTGAATCAAATTTTTGTGTTAAGTCTAATTCCAGTGAATCAGTACGTTATTAATTGGTGGCTATTATTTTTCCTTGTTTTTACTCTTTTTTTGTAAATCACCAAAGAAATTTCGGCAGAAATGTATATATTCCTTGATTTAGTTCTTGAATTTCAACTCCATAATCACTGAAAGCTCGTTTCGGCATTTTTTTTTCATGCAGGCCGAATCAAATTCTGCAACAGATAGCATTTTAAAATTGGAAGTTGAAGTATTAAAGCAACTACAGAGTCGTAAATATACCGTTCGTCTGTTGTATTCTGGCAAAAGAGAAACATATAGGTCAGGAAGATGATTTCGGAATTTCCACAACATAACTTGTTTAAAGATGAAAAAAAAGGAAAAGAACGAAATCGCAATAATATTTTTGAATTATAAAATAATATATATCACAGGGTTCTTAGTAACTTCAACTCTTAATAACTAATATATTAAGAGATTCAACTGAAATAATTTAATTTTGCAGTTACATGGTGATGACATTGTGCGGTCCGGATTTGCTCACATTGAAAAACATGAAGAATTTGGTGACATTCAGCGAAAGTACCACACTTCGTATAGCTGTTTTGAGCTTGTATGCCATCAAACAGGTATAAAATCACACATTCAAAATTAAAAAATATTTGTTGTTGAAGAACATTAAAGTAAACTTGAAACATTCAAGTCAGCCTCTCGGAAGAATTTACCTTTAATTTCTGCGTATTCGTATTCTCAAAAGTTTTAGCATACCCTTTAACATCTTCAGCATATGATAGTGATTTCCGGAATGAATCTGCAAGCTTAATTGTTGCAGTTACATGAAATTGGCTTTGTACACCGCGATATAAAGCCGAGTAATATAGCAATATCACCATCTGCTAGTGTTCGGCACATTATGTATTTACTGGACTATGGAATGGTTCGGAAATACGCGATTTACAATAACAAACGATGGCTTATCAGACAACCTAGAAAGCGGGTTACTTTTAAATCAAAAAAAACTTGAACAATTTAAAAACATTTAAATAAGCTTGATTTTCTGGAAAAAAAATCTGATACCCACTCTTTCACTATGGTATGAGGAAGAAAAGGTCCGCTCTCTCTATGAACAAGTGAAAATTTTCTGAGCTGTTTTACAGGTTTTACTTCGTGGAACATTGCGTTATTGTTCAGTGAATACTCACAAACGGAATGAGCAGGTTTGCAATTCAAAGAGTGTCGATACAGATCAATCCACTTCAGAATTTTGAAATGAAAACAAAAGATACATTTTAGTTCATAATGATCATTATGACTTCAAAACTAACTTCTACATATGAATAATGTGCTAATGAATAGACTGAAAAGAGAACAAACAAATAATGCATCAGGATGATGATGAATAAAGAACCTCATCTTCGTTTTAGGGACGAGTTGATGACCTCTGGTCACTGATGTATATGTTGATTGAATTACGCAGCAATTATCTGCCCTGGGGTAAAGCTACACGTGAAGATCGTATTCTCTATCTTAAAGAATCTATTTCTGACAAGCAACTTCTGTCGAATGGAAAGATGGAATTTTATGAACGAATCTTAGCACATCTCCGTAAACTACGCTACCCAGATAGGCCCGATTATCATTACATGTATAAACTGGTACTGGTCTACGATAGATTCCTGATAATAACAGAATTTTTGATAATAACAGAATCTTATAATAACACTTTCTGACAAAAGATTTTATCATTCCGAAGTCAACACCAAATTCAACTCACTGTGTCATTTAAAGTTCAAGATATGAAATGGAAATTATCACAATCTCCAGATGGTATCACCAATGATAAGGAAACGGTACTTGTTCAACGAACCATATGATTGGGAAGTTGTATCGGAAGGTGAAACGCAAGAAGAATCGGAATCGTCGAAAAAGTTCTGCACATCTTCATCAAAATCAACTAGTCCGATTAATGCAAAACGTAAGTTCCTTTTTGACCGTTTAATTTACATCAAGCTTCATGGACTAAAATATTTTGAGCTCAAAGGAAACTGCTCCGTTTCAGAACAAACTGCATCTAAGCATGAAGAAATATTATAAAAAATCCTTTTGAATGATGTGTGGATGATGAAGTCAACTAATATTACATATGGATTTGAAATTCCATTACTGACCACTGAGTGACCGAGTAGGTATTTGATAAACCGAGTTAGCTTGACAAATACTTCTAAATATGGACAAAATATCTGGTGAATTTCTTCACGATTGCTGGATTGAAAATGCTCTATGCAACCTTTACTGTTAGGGTTGGATACAGTATTTGCAATTCCAGTATACTAGATCCATTTTTTTTAGAATAGAATCCGGAGTTAAAGATCCCTTGAAGTAATTCTTTTCTTGAATCAAACTTTTTGGTTAGAAGGCATGAAAAAATCACTTATATTTACCACGCAAATATGACATATATCTTCCAGTAAGTTCTAGAATTTAACCACTCGTTCTCAAACGAAACAATCCAACGCACAATTGTATTATAGCTTCCAGTTCAATCATTCCGGAAGATATACCAGTGGCACAGGAGCATGCATTTGATGAGGGCGAAAATGATGTACCGGATATAATGAAAACCTCTTACCATATTTGTCATCGACGACAAGAACGTGACCGACATGTCTTGCAGGATGAAAGCAACACACCAAATGAAGATTTACCGTAAATTCATTTTCAGGTTAGCTGCAAAATTGTTGCAACCAGTTTAAGCAATAAATTATTTCATAGAATAATTTAAATCCGTTAGCTGAAACTCCTCTAGGATCTGGTCCATACGCATAACAAAATCACGTTTTGAATTAGAACCCGTCTTTCAACACCCTTCAATACTGTCATTTCCATCCTTAGAAGCTAAAACACAGTCACCGCCTTCCCCGGTAGAGCCCTCATGACATCAACATACAAATCCACACAATCAAAATCTAACAAAGTTTATGGAAGATGCAACTTATCCTTGCCCCATGAATTCACTCGATATTTTTAAAAACGACCCTCTCAATAAGAGGATAAATTCAAAACGATACACTGAAATTCAAAAATCAGAAGTGAAAACCAACCTTTTGTTTTATTTTTGATTAAAATTTCTTATCTAGGCGATATAGCATTTTTTTTTCAATAATTTCTTGTAGGCAAAGTATCGCAAAACTATTTTACTTTGACAGAACGAATATTTATACATTGCATCGATATTGCAAACACGACACTGTATCTTTATTGGACAACACAACCCAACCGCTTCATAATAACACCACATGCAGAGATTTTCAAAAAAACATAGAAATCCATATCATCGTAATCGAAAAAACTGATGACGGGAAACAAGCACGCAGCCAAGCTAAACATAACGGATAACTAAGACAAACACAAACCACTGCAAATTAAATGCATTTTTAGAAGTTCAACGTTTCTAGATAACTTGAGAAAAAAAAAACAAGAATGGAATTTTAGAATAAAGGACTTTTGAAATGTCTCAAAATGTTTGAAAATTTTTAGAAAACTGAAGCTTGGAGACGTGTATTTACAAAAAAATTTGGAGAAGTTAGGAAGTTCCTAGGAAGATACCAATTTTATTTCGCGAAATAACATTAATGCTATACATGTGGGTAGGTATCCCAGATAAAAAACAGAAACAAAACAGAAGACAGAACTTCAATAAATTATGTAAATACCCTCAAACCAAAAATAAAAGTTGTACGAAAAGCAAATGGTACGAGGCCAAGAAATATCACATATTTTCTTCAGCACCGCGAGCCTCTTCCAGGATCTTATCAAATGAAAAGGGAATAAACGCATAACCAAGTCCTTTATAGAATTTGCTTTGAAATTCAACCCTAGTAAATGGAATTAATTTACAGAATGTTGTACAATTAATAATTAACAAATCTTTTTTAAATTAAAAATTTTCCATAGACTGAGTTCTTGTATAAAATTAATCACTAACAGCCCTTACCATAACTACCTTTAAAAATACTATAAACATATTTCCGGCAATCGCGTTACAGCATTTGATAATGCTGTCCAATATGTCTTTTAAACGTATTTCAAAATAAAGTTTGAAACCTACCAATGAAGACGAAGAGCGTGTAGAAAAGCACTGAGACCTTCCATTAAGACTAAAATTGAAAATGAAAGAGAAGCAAATAGAAAAAAGAGAACATATGTCGCCACCGCTCCCATATAACCATTCAGCATGAATGCCTGACGGAAAACCATCGTCCATAGGACATCTGATAACTCTACAAGATACGAAACATCGTCAGTGTACACTAGGAAGGCTGTTTTTCAGTAATTTGAAGTAAAATTTAAACTCAAATTCTACTTTTCTACTTTTGTAGAAAAACACTACGCTTACATCCTTATAAAAATCAGTCACTTCTGTCATTTCCTCCCCCCTTTCTTTCCCTCAATCTTTCCAATCAATATATATGAAAAGAAAAAAGAAACCTCTCCCCAAAGATCAGCCAGCATCAAACCGCCAAGACGCGAAACGCAATATACAAAACAAGACCAACAGGTAATTTATAACTTACGAGCATGAGCAAGTGAAAGTGCCCAAAGCCGAAGATATGAAGCAGTATGCGATACGCAACCTAGAGCAAATTCGATGGTATGAATAGCTTGATAAACCATAACATCACCAAAATCGAACTGAAAAACAATTTAAATTCAAACTTTAAAAAAGTATTGAATCTTCTATGTCATCATCTAGGAAACTAGATGAACCCTTTCAAAAACTCAGAAACTACATTTAAATAAGAGTATACTTTTTCCTCAATACGCATAACCGATGATCTCGATAAATCATTATGGATTATATGCGCATCATCACCGTTCGATTCAGCACGGACACTCTAAAAAAACTAAGAATGTAATGAATTTTCAAAAATTCCTTGAATAGAAAAAGATAAACACGGCAGAACAGGCAGTTCAAAAACATTAGCTGAAGTAACGAGAACACTGAATTTCTAGAATCTTTAATCATGCTTCCATCCATTTCACTATAAAATGATAAAAATTAATTTCGTCAAATAGTGCTGGAAACGACCGATTTAAGTGCCGCTCGGCGTTATGTAATTGAACGCGCTCCAATTCCCATTTTTCCATTGGAAAATCAAAGTTATACAATCTAAACCTTGGACTAAGCTATGGATTTTGAAATTCCAAATAACTGATTGGAAAAAAAAGTGACAGAACCAATCTTCTCAAAAAATGTTGGACCGTTATGCTGCAGGGAATTCTTTAATTGGCTGCAATTTTCCTTATACAATTTTGTAGTTATATGAGCGGCACTTGAATCATTGTGACACCACTAGGGTCATTTCGATTACACCCTAAAAACACACACACAGCCACAAGCACATGTTACCAAATTTAAACACCAATAATAACAATTACTAATCCAGACTAGCTGAAAGTAAGTCCTATCGAATTTTACAGTCAAAAGTTTTGATCATGAAGTTCCCAAAGTTTTCTTGAGTCTCAATTTCAGATCCTAAAAATCAATCGTTCGAATCCATTGACTTCTGTAACTTTCAACCAATCCGGATAGCACTTATATTTAAATATTTTCAAATACAGGAATTTTCAAACCAAATTAGAACTGCCCAAGGTTGATTGTTCTTTGTGTTTTTTCCACTGCATGTACGGTTTACCAAATAACATAATCGGAATGCACGCTGCCGCAGTGAGCACAAATAATGTTTCAAAGAATGACTAAAATTATTAAAACTGCAGATATGTAGAAAATAATTTAATCAAGTATTCGAAAGTTCGTCAAGATATGATCAGCGAGTAAAAAATAAGCAAACAAATGCTACAGTGTGCAATGTACATGATTTTTTCTTCCTTATTTAACTTATTTAGTCAACCCCTACATTTAGAAAAGAAATTGAAAATGAATCATAAGATAATTTCAGTGGAAAAGAATCTGAAACTAACCTGACCCGGATACCAAAGATTCAGATAACACTGCGGATACACATTTCCTTCGGAATTGACAAATCCAGATGGGCGACTCGTCATCATAAACATCTTAATAAGTCCCATTAACAACGACGGAGCACAGTTGGACGACGGGTATTCATAACCCAAAACATGACCACTCTGCAATATTTGCACATAAAAGAAGCCACTCAAATAGAAGCCTATAGTGATAAAGTGAGGCTACCAAAGTCTGGAAAGGTTTCAGGATGTCGATATGTAAAGGAAAATCATATGTTCATGCATTTTATGAAAGTAACCTAATTTCTGCATGCAATTATTTAGAAATATCAGCGAGTGCAAACATTAAATCTATGGTTTGTTGTAACCATGACTAGTATTTCCATCACCAGTAATTACTCCAACTAAAACGAATTAAATCGAATAGTTTTCAGCTAGTGATTCCAAAATAATTTCTAATAAGCAAGTAATCAAAAAAGATATCGGAACCCTTACAAGTTCATACTCGCTTCATCATTACTCCTTACAGTTTACAGTTATCAACCTATTACTTTTTGACTAGTAGGGATGTACAATATGTACTATACCAATCTCCTACAGATTCTAAAAATACTGGAATGATCACCTTGGCCGAGAAAAGTAACCATTTGAAGAGAATTTCTACGCAAAGATAAATAAAAATGCAACTAAGGAATATCAATTGTGGGACAAACATATATAGGATATCCAGACGAGAACCAAAATATCTGCAATCAATAACAAATCAGTCATTTCTATCTCGGGAATCTTGTAAACAAAAAGTGAAACGGTATTGCATTAACTCCTAGTTAAACTCATATCCTCAACTTATTCGAAATCGATGTAACCTGGATTCTTATAAGAGAATCAAAAGCAAGGATGAGGAAAGCAAAAAACGCAGTTAAGCTCAACAGTTTCCCAAAACTCAAGAAATAGAAAACTTGAACAACCGTTTAATATTTTGCACTTTTTTTAATGAGAGTAGAGCTTTCACAGAAACGTTATTTCGAATCACAGCTTACTTGTAATTTTCATAACTCAACATGATACCAAATGTCATTTGCGCAACACCAATTATGACAGACATTTTCATTTTCATCGAGTTCAAAAAACTCAATTTATTGCCCTCAGCAAGATTCCAAATTGGATCAACGCCTATGGGATAAGGTCCGACTGACTGAAATGGAGAAATAGGCCGTGAAAAAGCAATGAGATTATACAGACGAATTAGTGGCAATGTAAAATAATATGTTCGAAAGGAAATCCAACAAAAAGTGAAGAAAAGTTCAAAATTATCCAACCAAATTGTAATAAGCCCATTGTGGTGTAAGCATAAGTTGTTTCTCAGGCTCATATTTATTTAAATCAGCGTAGATATTTCTCCATGAACTTCCGAATAAATTGAACGATTTGCTATATGCATCGTTATAGATGAACCCCGTGTATACGGAGAAGCAACCCATCAAAAATATCACATAACGACCGTTAAAAAATATTTGGAAAATCTGCAGTTAGAGCAAATATTACCAAGCTTAATAAATTTTGCACGAAACCTAAATCTGAATCAACTCAAATTACATTTTTACATAGCGTCGATATAATCTTCTACTGACAGTGCAAATATTTGCTTTCTCTAACACGCAACCTTGCAACCAGGATCCGTGATAGGTTCCTTCATTACCTCTCAATCCCATACCGCACGATTTCACATTTAAATTATATCCGAATTATAAACCTCATCGTTTATCCGAGCAGCTTCCAACTGTTTTTCTCGATATATGAAAAAGAGAGCGCACAAAAGCATAATAAGTCCATGGCCACAGTCGCCAAACATAACAGCGAAAATGAATGGGAATGTGATCATTGTATATGGAGCTATAAGTCTTTTTTTTTTTTCAATATAACTTATTGTAGCTTTTTTCATTAGCAACAAAAGTTGTTTTTGAAGTGTTTTTCTAGCAAGAAATTTGACCTGAAAAAATCTTTCTAATGAAAAAATTAACTGTCGAAAATGTCCACTTTTTGGAGTTATAGTCCCAAACTTTTTAATCTTACATATTTTCCATTTAAGGAAATTTCAGATGATTAATGTTTTTGCTAAGCAACTGGAAAATATCATACCCGGATTTATTTCTCGATATGATGCAATCCCATATGCGTCAACAATGTTTTGGAAACCACGGGTGAATTTGTCAACACGATGGAAAGTTGGAGGTGCTTCCGTTATGCCTGACATACGATTTAGAATTGATGGCACCGTACTTCCTGATTCTTCCTAAAATATCCTAAAATATGTAAGACTTACTAATTTCGCGGTTTATAGGCGTTTTAACTATAAATCGCGAAATTCGTAACTCTTATATGATGATGCCTGTAAAAGATAAAATAATACCCCAGAAATCTGTCTGTTGAAAATTTGAGATTTACAGAACAGAAAAACATCCAAATAAAGAAGCCGAACCAACCGTCCCCCTTTTGAGTGCTAGCTGAATACGATTTAGATCAGCTACCGGACACCAACACTCGGCAATCAGGCATTTCTGGGTGACATCCAAGTTAAATAAATTCAATGTATGGTAAATGGATTTGATTTTACGCACTTTAGTTAGCCACATTCGTACATTTTTTGAAGCAGCAACCTAAAAAAAATTATGATAGATTTTAGTAGCAAATTGTCAGTTTCAGGAATCTTCTAAAACGTTTCGAAGACTCTGATTTCAACCTTGAGTTTAAAAATTAAGATGCCAAGGAATTAAAGTAACCAGGACGCGATGTCGATGGTCTTGTGTTTGTCCTAAAACAGTTTTTAGATCTTCAATACGAGTCATCACTCCTATCGACATCTCTCGCCGTTCTTGAGGAGTGTCCGGACACGGATAAAGAGTTGCTCGAAAGCTGGAACGCATAAAATTTTATGTCAAGATTTAAACACAAGTGTTTCAGTTTTTTTAGCAAACCAAAAAAGCATACCCTTCGCAAATTTTTTTGACACGAGTTTTCAACTGATCACCTTGAAAAAATATAATAAATACACTATTGATGACTGGGTCACCCTGAAAAACAGTATTTTTTTTCGGCATCATAAACTAAAGATTTAGTTGAAGATTAGTATAGATGATACTAGATATTCCGACAATGACATTTTAAGGTAAGAAATTCATTGTTCTTCTGAATTGTGGAAATAACCATATCGTGATCAGGAAGGAGAGCCGCAAAGAAATTTCTATTTAAACAAACATTTATAGAGAGGTGATAACTGAAGCACTAAAATACTAAAAAGTGGCAGGAGCGGAAATAATAACTTACAGTGGTAGCGTCGATAAGTGGTTCCGCTATTTCAGAATGTCGCAAGAATACATTGCCACGACAAGCACGCCACAACAGTCGTTCAAATGCTGGAAGTCGCTCTCGCTGAATGACACCAGCAACAAAACTACAATAGAAAATTTTTAATTTATAGTGAAAATCTATCAAATGAAGAATGATTCAACTTTAACCAAATAATTAAACACTCAATGAACAAGAAATCCAAAACTTAATTTTCCCTTTAAGATGAAAATACGGTTCTGGAAATAATCCAGACCAAACCGCATTATTTGCCTGATAAATGTGTTATTTGCAGCACTTCACACATTTTCCGAATATGAAATAGGTTTTAACACTGGGATAAGATACGATCAGATTGTCAAAGCTTCAGATTTAAGAATATTACGTTTAAAAACCGAACAAAAACAAGGGAAAAAAATATAAGATTTTCCTTTTAAAAACTTCATTTGAAATAGTGTGGAAAACTTAAGACTCGCCTCTTTTCAGATGGCTAAAGATCAGGTTGCAATGGAAGACATGAAACAATCGAGGAAATAACAAACAATGAACTTGATAAAATATCATAATAGGTAGAAAGCAAAAAAACAGGATAAAAATCATTTAAAGATAATTTTAAATAAAATGCCCAAATAATCAATGATTTCGAAGCTTAGTTTTGGGATTTATTAAAACAAATAAAAACAATAGTTCCAAAAATTTTCCTGAAAATTTCTCACTATGATATTAAAAACTGAGTTAATAAGAAAAAACTCTGTTGGTGTCTTTGTTGGCGTAAAGTTTCTAAAATTCAAAGTCAAGTTTAGAAACAGAAAATGTTTTAGACACCAATAGCATTTCCCCAAGTCATAAGAAATCCAATTAGAGTTCTTTATCTTCGAGAACCTACAACAACCATCCCTCAATTTAGAGAACCTCCCCTCACTTTAGAGAACTGAATACTTTCAATGATTTGGGAAGTGATATAAAGGATGATAGAAAGACCGTACGATCTTGCCGAACATTTTATCAATGCCCCTCCAGCATATATACCCATCTTTTACAAGAGTTCGGAACTTGTATGGCATGTATGGCAAGAAAACGCTACACACCTGAATTTGACTGAACTCTTTGTAGAGTTAGGATGATTTGATTAAAATTAGGAAAAATACAACAATTAAAGTCAAACGTTCGGTACTTGAACAGCACACTGTAAATGTTTTGGATGCACGCAAGAAACAAAAAAGAGAACAAGAGACGTACCCAAAATTAGCAAACATTTGGCCGGTGACTCCGGCACCAGTCAACTCGATGCCTATTCCCTCAGTTTCTTGCAAAACGATTTGCTCCGGGAGGCCGCTACCGACTGGCGCATTTGGTGGCACGATTGTTTCCGCTCCAGCCTAACAGAAGCAACAAAACTATTCGTTGTATTACAAGCAATCCGATTCATTCTTAATTTCTAGAAACTAATGAGAAATTTTCCAATCTTAGAGAAAGAAGACAGCGATAGTGAAAGTCAGAGATATGTTGGGGATTTAAACATTCTTTTTTCTAACACTACAACCTTCGAACCCGAGAAGCACAGTCCACAACAATTCACGATGGTTTTCTCGCTGCTTCAATAACTTCGTGGCACAATCCATAAAGACATACAAAATGATGACGATAGTTTAGACAGCCTGTTAGATCAAGGGAATTTCATTTTTCATCAACATGAATTAGCAACTATCAAACGCAACTGAGTATTCCTGATCGACTAAGTATTTCTGAAATCAGGAATACCGATTTAGAATTCACTCTAGTTTAAAAAAATTATGCTTAGAAAAGCAAACCGATACAACTATGCGAGACGTTGGGTGATAAAAATAGAAAAAGTCTAAAAGAATTTATATTAAAGTCTTTTCACGGAGACGTTTGTTTCTGGGAAATTTATGGTTTTAAAATAATTTGAACTTAATTCATTTTCTTTGTTGCACTTTCTCTTAGGCAAAGCACGAATCGTGCAATCTATAAATTCTTCGTTCATAAGAGCATGCAATGAGAAAATCCACTGAAATAAATTTATAACTAATGCGAAATTATATCCATATTTGTTAACAAAAACATGACTCGCTCTATACTATTCATGCATTTAACCATGCGTACACGAATAAGATTGAGGATAGGAGTGCAAACATTGGAAGACAATTCACAAATTTAATTATGGAAATAACCAAAAAAAGAGCAACACCACTTAATTCATTTTTAACTCACGTACAACTTTGTACTTACCCCAAACGCAAAGTAACTGTCGTGCTTCGCGATTCGCTCAAAAGATTTTCCTCCTCTTCAGGAATAAAATGGCGTCGATTCTCCTCTCGTCTTGCATACGGCCACCTACCATATTCCACCTGCATCGTTCACAAAGCTCAGCTTTAGAAGACATACAGAAATACTATGCAATGAAAAGAGACAAAGTGCTTTTCAGAACACATAAACAGGTGCTACTAAAGATAACTTGTTTTAAGCTTTAAGTAAACGCAAAAGTTTCGATGTGCTACTGGATGAAATACTTTTCCTGAAACACCGCAACTACAGTTAAATTTCGTCAGAAAAATCAATTGTTCCTATCTCCCATTGTATATTGTCGCTGATAATCGATGACTAAAAAGAGATATCACTTTAACAAGTGCTAATTCACATCTCATAAAATGAATGTGTTACAAGAACCATTAAGTCAAGAAGCGTTCAAAAGATTCAAAATTAAGTTCAAAAGATGAAATGTACTGTCCCGAGATAAGCCAATGGTGAGAAAAAGCAAAGTATGAAGCCAGACTGTAATGCAGCTTTAAAGCTAATGATCACTTAATGAAGTTCTCGAATTTGGTCAACTATGAAAAGGTACTCCAACATTACACAGCGGAATGTTATCAACCGCTGCACTTACATGTGCATACCTGAAAAAAAAATCAGGAAATGAATGCCGATGTCACTGTACCAAGTGAAACACAGTAAAACCCTTTGTCAACACGATCCATGGATATAACTTCTCCAAGACGAAACATTCCAAAACAAATCCAGTTATACAGTGTTAGTTTCGGACAATTGACCTAATTATCGAAATCCGACCACCGAATTAAAAATGCTGTTGACGGATAATATTTCAGGAAAAGCACTTCAAAAACGGAGCAGAATACCGAAACTAGAATTGTTAATAAGAATATCGTAAAAGTGTTAGGGATTAATTCCAATGACATCAGAAACTAATTCACAACAATCCCAGATAAAAACCGCACAAAATAACTACCGCAAAAGAGACATGTGTAAAGCCACGTCCAAATTCATTTAACGTGAAGCCCAGAGTTACAAAACCTCAGACCGCTGAAGACCAAACTCATCGAGTTCGAAGGAATCATCGGTTTTGTGACCATATTTAGTAAATTTATAATTCCTGAGGCTCCGCGTAACTTTTTAATAAATTTATTTTCAGTCATTTTCTTAGTTTCATGACCTTCATTGTCGAATTATCTTACCATTCCGTCTATATTACTTCAGATGAAGAGTATCTTTCCAAATTCTACTGATCAATATCAAGTTTACTGGATAAGAAGACAATGAGAGGTTATTTTCAGATTCTTGTTTAGGGCGTATATAAGTGTAGCATTAGGCACAATCCCTGAAGTCTGCCTCCTGTTAACAAATATCAGCAGTCTAACTAAAGCTTACTACGATTGACTTGAACCTTTGCTTGATTCGTCCCTGATCTACTCCAGAGAAACAAAGTTACTGTTTGTTCTTTTCATTAACAAATGTGACTAAAGGCTTTTATTGCACAAGTTAATCTTCCGATCCTAATGTTTCTTCTACTAACCCATTTCCTTTTTTATTGTATCCAAAATAACTTCATAAAATTCGGCCTATGAATAAAATGACAGCTCATAACAATACCTCTTCGAAGAACTGCTGCGTTTTTCGAAGAATGTGTTTTAGTTCCGTTAATTCCGAAAAATTCTTCTTCAGCATTTCCTCATTTTGATTAACTTCTTGCAATTCATTTTCTAGCTTTTCGAATGTTGCCTGCAACAGTCGGTGAATAACTTAAAATCCGCTAAATGTAACAGTTTATATGGTGTGACAGGACTCATTTCTTTTTGTTTATTACGAATTGTATAATTTTTATCCCACCACTCACCTCTAAATCAATCATCTCTTTTGGTTGTGGAGCATCTGGATTTTCTCCTGTATCCAACATTGGTATTAAGTCTTTTTTGATTTCACGCTCCAAAAATCCTAAAAAGAAATTTACTACATAATTTCCTGAAAATTGTTATAATACTAAGCCTTATTTTACATTTTAATGCGTCCCGCTGAAGATGTCAAATATATTCACGGTAAGTATAAACCACAGGGATGTTCTAAAAGAACAAAAACTGCATAGTGTGGAGTTATGTACAATTGCCACTGGTTTGGATTCTTTTGTCTTCCACCCAAAAATTACGAAGTTACTCAGTTTTCGCTCCATTTCGTCACATCTTCGTACTTCATTGACAAATTTCCTTTGGAAAGCGCTTACATCCGGATTGAGCTGAAATGATAAGTGTAATCAAGGTTATTATAATCGCAGTAACAAACAAAATGCCAATTACTCATGTTTTCAAAGATCGCTGAATATTAGTTATCGGAAACAGAAATCAGTCCAATTAAAAACGCAAGTTGCGTTAGCTGTAAAGAGAAACAAACTTACATCACGAAACTGCACAAGACCCAATTCCCCCAGCTCTGCAACGCAAGTATACGCAGCTTCCGTTTGCAGAAACAACTGTGCTAAGCACATTTCCTCGCTACGATAAAGCGAATCCATCTTGGAGCGATTTTAAAGTGCTGGAAACCTTCCATTAAATCTACGCTTGTTCAATTAAACAATTCTGACCAATTACCGAAAGTATTTCTTACTTTTTAAGAAGAGGAAAAGAGTTACTCACAGCTATTAATTGAATTCAGTTTCCGATAAAGGCACTAAAACATAGTGTCGCAAACAAATTGCGCAATGAATACATAGGAAAGTAATATAACTTGACTTAACGTATATAAGTAACAATCATTTAGAAAGGTATGAGAACGAAAGTGACAAGCCACTACCATGGCAAAAGTAAGGAGTAGAATAGCACTGATGATAGTAACTATATCGTGAAGCCACCCCTTCCACCTAACTCCTCTTTCCTAATCGTAAGTCACGTAATACGTCAGTGAAGAAACCACACTTCAATAACGAACCAGCGTCCCCATGAAAATTCCAGAAACCACCAGGCCAACGCCATATCATCTCTATCTTGTCTCTCCCCAAATATTGTGGTATTTCGCTCTAAGTTGAAAAACGTACTGAAGGCTAAAATATTTTATTGGGTATCTTCTGAGACTATTAGAGTTCCCATAATTTACCATCTCACGTGTTACCATTTCTTTAGACTTTCGAAGTTACGAAGAAAAAAATCTGTGGCATATTGCTTCATGTTTGTAATGCTGGAAACCTTTCATTAAATCTATGCTTGTTCGGTCGAATATTTCTAACTCATCAATTCAACATTGATAAAATTTGAAGTTCGGCGAAGATATGTATAAGGTTTTGAATATTTTAGTTGGTATAATTTCAGGATCGCTTTAGAAGATTAAGGGGACTTTAAGAACAGACTGACAAACGACAGGATGGATAAACATGATCGGATCAATTCTGTGAATTAAATGAGCAAGTTATTCAGGAATATTTGAAATAATTCGAAAATAAGACCAAAGTATCGATCATATGGGTAAGTGGATTGGAAGCAAACATAGACATTAATTGGTAAGCATGAATCGATGCCACACATTTCGATGCTAAGTAAGGCAAGTGTGTTTTGGCTAGTCGATAAAGAAGTGCTGTGCTTAGAGCCTTTACGTCTGCGTATATCCATTCAGATCTGCTCTATTTTGCAGTTTTTAAGACAAACTCATTTTAAACGACCGAAGCAGATGCGAAGAGGAATCGAACTCACAGTTCGGGATGCATTAACTGAGCTCACCAGAAAGTTGGGTTATAAGTATAAAACACTTGGGAATCAAATTCATTAGATGTAAAAACTGGACTTAAAAATTAATTTTCTAAATAAATGAAATTTTTTTACCATTTTTGTCACATGTAAACTGATCTATAAAGGTCAGCTTTTTGAATGTGCACACATTTCGCAAACGTGATCAAATTCAAATTCTTTTGAATTCACTTTGATTCGGTTCAAATACATTTGATTATGGTTTCATTCGGTTTTACTGATAATAATTCACTCGGCATTTCATTTCCGTTTGATGAAAAATTCATTTTAGTTCAGTTCCAATTTATTTTATTAATTCTGCTGTTTCGTCTTGAGATAATTCCTATCAAATACTCGAAAAGGATGCTCACGGGCGGCTCCCGGAAGTGTTTTTTGCAAACTTGTCCCGATTTGTTTTTCCACTTTTTTTTTAATGAGGTTGGTGCAAGAGACAGATTAGTAGGAATGGTTTAGATGTGGCTTGGGTGATATATAAAATTAATTTTTTTCTTAAGACAAAAACTGAGGGCAAAAGCGCTGCAAGGTTCTAAATGACTGAAAAGCTAAAAAGCAATTTTTAGTTCTAACAGCCAATCAATTAATTAATAAATGAAGCTAACTGATGATTTTTCTTCGACCCTGAATTTGATTACTCTTAAGAGACGATTATGATATGCAGTTTCTATCTGGAACAAAGGAACTCAAACCCCATCATGAACGTTTCTATGCACAATGGAATCGTTCATCAAGCTCGTGTTTCTGGAAATATGACAGGGAAGATGATTCCGGAAGAGGAGAATTGTTTTTATTCTATTTGCCAATCTCAGCTGAATCCTTTGAAGAATTCCAAGCACACAATTTAATAGCAAAAGTCTTAAATTTTCTTTCAATTAAGTTTCTAAACCTCATACCGGAAATTTTCTGGTCGTCAAAAGGCTTTGCATTTTGAAATTGATTTCAATTTTAAAATGTCATTAGACGACTTCAATCCACGCTTGATGTGAGTACATTTTGACGTCAACAAAGTTTCATAACAAAATCCCAATTTAACAGCTAAATGATGAAATGTTGAAATATTAGTGTCTGGTCGATACGTGGCACTACGACTCCTTTGTGTGTTTAGATTGAGAGATGATGATAGGTATTTGCGGCTGTCCTAACCTGCTTTTACGTTTTCCTTCATAAGTGTGGCAGTGTGAGTCAGGATATGTATGTATGTGTGTGTGTGTGTTTGTGTATGCTTGTGTGTGTGTGTGTGTCTATTTGCATGTCTGTTTTTCGTGAGTTTATACTTTTCAAAAATTATGGCTTTCAGTTCTATTGATCTTTCTTTATTACTCTCGTACATCCAGCTCCAACGAAAGTTACACACTCCTAACAAGACCTACACACATATGTGCGCACACACAAATACACACTCACACACATAAATAAATTGAATAAATAAATAAATGAATAAATAAATGGATGAATGAATGAATGAATAAATAAATAAATAAATAAATAAA
>NW_018108214.1:267701-306804 GCF_000183805.2 Loa loa | reverse complement strand
AAATAAATAAATAAATAAATAAATAATTAATAATATATATATATATATATAAATATATATATATATATATATATATATATATATATATATATATATATGTTTGCGTAGGGATATAAATATATCTATATACCCCTACGCAAACACCTCGAACAGTTGTGGAAACAAAACTAAACTCAAAAACCAATCGGTTCAAGAGTCATTAGTTATTTGATTGAGATAGTAAGATATTTTGCATTCCCAGATTTGTTTTACCTTCTAAACTTTGCTTAATTATTCAATTCTTACATGGGTGCGAACAGGTATGGTACAGAAATGTTGGAAATAGAAACTTCTCTTTCTCTAATACCATCAGAAATAATAGTTCAATAAATGTAATAATTGGTAAGAATAATGCCAGGTACATCCATCACATCGCCTTTTCTGTTTTATGTCCAAATATGTAATGAATTGTGCGATAATTTGCAAAAAAAAATTATTTGTTTTACAGAACTTTAAGATTTCTTTATGTGAATGAACCAAATCATGATAAACATTTTTATCATGAAAAACTGAAATTTAAAGGGAGTTTTTGTGTCAGAGCAATCAGCAAGCTGCTATCAACAGTTCTCTATCTCGAACAATTCTCTTTAAAAATTATGGACTGGATTTAGAAAAATTCAACTCATAATTTATTTTTTGGGCGAGGTAACTTCTTCACTTTCCATTTATTTGAGAGAGATCAGGATTGGACACAGTTTCAACAGGAGTCATATGAAGAAAATCAGCTGTTCAGAGATGTTTGTTGCAATAAAGACGTTTATAACAGTAGTGGTTGGTGACATGATATCATTAACGTTTACTCGTTTTATCAGAATAAATTTATTTCCACTCCTCCTTCCCATCCTTTAATCACATCAATGATTGTTTTGAGGAGAAATTTATTGCTTCTTTTTATTTCTAACATTAAAATGTGGTATGCCTTTATTGAAATTCAATTAGAATTCATTGTTCTCCGAATATAATCTGTAATCCAATTAAACAAAAGTAATTTGACCTAAAAAACTTTTATAATATATAGCCATTTCATGCCGTAAAGAAATGAACACTTCTATTGATATCATTCGAGTGAGGAAAGAGTTCTAATGAATAAGGAAAAGAAGGTAAGAAAAAAAAGTAGATCTACACTATTTTCGAATTTTCTCCGTTCATCCTAAATTCTTTTTTTGGGCTTCATTTTCAGCAATCCATTCTAAAGAAGTGATTTGCTCTAAGCATTCGCTGATCGTTCATTTCGAATTTTTTACATTTTATTCCGAAAGAAAAAAATGATCTGAAATTATGTTAAAATGTGAGAGAATTTGAGGCCAAATGCTTCTAATCTTCTAGTATTTCATCAGATCTTTGGATGTCATTTTGATGTTTGGAAGTATAGAAATCAGTTTTGTTTTGCTTTTTCCTAAAAGATTAGAAATACGAAGTCTAAAATTCGAATAAGCTACTGAGAAGCAGCTTGTTTGAATGCGTTTATCAACTGAAATTAGAAGATGAAGTCTCGAACTGAGCAAAATGTTCCTCTTTTTATTGGTCGAATTCAGAGAGATTAAACAAATGAGGTGTTGTTCGTTAGGGATCAATTTTTGACAAAGCTTTAGTTCGAATAATTTTAAGCAGAATACATCAGTTTTATTAAATTTGATTATATTGACTTTTGATTTTTAAGAGTATCTTCCGATTCGCTTCAGATTCTTTCGCTCTTCACTTTTCCTCAACGTTAAGCACTGATAAAGTGATAAGCAATTTTGATAGTTCTATATTTGATTACAGTTTGCTAATGTATCACATTTAGATCGCAAAAATCTGTTACAATCGATTGACAGCACCCGAGTTCCGAGGTAAACTAAAAAAGGAAATGTTGCCGATGGCTATGCATCAAAAACAGGACCGAACGAAGCGGAAGCAAAAATGTTCGTTTTGTTTTTCTTTATTGCATAAAATTCATCATACTTTTATCCACCATACTTTGTTCCAATTTGAATTACTTAACTTACTTAATTTTTCTACATTTCATATCATTTCTTTCATTTCTTCTAAGATACAAACCATTTCATTTCATTCTAAATTCATTTCATTAAGCCATGATTTTACAATCCTCACCTGATCTTAACCAATCAATATGCTATTTTCCAAAATGTCTTCTTGACTTGCTTAAATCCTGGGATGCATATACTGTATTCTTTTATCCATAAACTTAATTTTACCACTTTCGCCACGTGATGGGCATTCATTTTGAAATTAACTTTTGAAAACAAAAATTAATTTGAATCAAGACTTTTCACGAATTTCGGAAATGAGCGAATGGCGAGAAATATCGAAGCACTTGTTTTCTTTGAAATGAAGATTGGTAAAGTGGAAATAAAACTGAATTATTATTTTATTTTATTAATTGTTGTCAAATACTGGATAGGATAAAAAGGACAGTAATTTGATCGTGATTGGAGATCGGATTATTGGGCAGGATTTTCTGCAGTGTAATATCACAATACATTTTTAATCCGCTTGCATCGCAAGTGATTATCTATTTACTGCTTGTGACAGAAAAGACATGCACCATGATAAATTGAACACTTTTTTTTATGGCGTAAACATTTAAAAGAAATATAAATGTATAATGCCATCATCGAATCACATATTTCATATTTTTTTTGTTTTTTCATTGCAGAATTAATTTAAGATAGTGGAGGTTTGCACCACAGTCAAATAACATCATATACGAATTTTATTTCTATTTTCTTGTTTTCTCTTTCTTCGAAACTGAATTCTTCACACCTTTCTGAGCAGTTTCCCTTACTTACTTCTAGATGTTACGGATCGAATTTTGACATGATTAGATAGACTACTGTCCTCCAAGTCTTAGCAAGCTATTTTGCTCAGGTCTCGCTATTATCGCGAATCAGAAGTTATGTACTGGTGTCAAGATCTTAGCGTCGATTTAACGGCTTCTTTGATAATTGCCAATAAAATTGTTAAAATTTCTAACTTGTTCTCTTTCCATTTCTTTTTTCCTTATTCTCTTTTTCCTATTATCTTTCCAGAAAGAGAAATTAGTCTCGATTCATTCCTCTTCAGAACCGAACCACAAGCGGCTTGTGTTAGCTCGAAACGCTTGGAATCACAAACAGCTTTCTTGGAGATAATATTAGTTAAACGTATATATAGGTACTGAGGACAAATTTGATTTCATCCTCACGTAAGTTATGAAAAGTGTACGAAAGTAGCTGTTTCTGTCAAAAACATAGCTATTTGTGTCAAAAACATTCTCAGCAAGTTGAGTTGTTTTAAGTAATTTGTTTAAACAATCATCCAACAACCTTATTGATGTTGACCTTTGCTTTTTATCTTTCCTCGACATTTATTTTTCAAGTTGAGAAAAAAACACTGAGGGAAAACAAAACAAAGTTGTTAACTTTTTCATTCCAATCAGCGCTTTCTGAGCTTTCTATCCTTTAGCTATTCCCGAACGTTCCAAAAGTTCATTTGAACATTTGGATTTACAATTTCTGAATGTACAACAAGCATAAAATAATGTACAGCAGGAGTTTTTTGGAGAGATGTTTTAAATTGAAAAACATAAAAAATTAAACTCATCAAGCGAAGTCATCTCATCTCATCTGTCGATTATTATTTGGAACAAATTATCCGGCCTGTATATTATCCGGCCTGTATACCTTTTCAATTGGGCTGATGAATGATGATGTTATTAATCCTTTTAGGAAATAAATTTTAAATTTGACTGGTTCTTTCGCTGATGTCACTTTTCCCAGAGAATTAAAAATCCATAAGAATAACTTCCTAGCATCAAACTGATATACAAATTAAACTAGTATACACCAATATGCAAATGCATCCTTGAAAAACTACGGCTAAAATGGATGTTAGATGACAAATGGCAACATTGAGATGGAAATGAAAATTTATATATTAAAACACGTATGCAACTGTAATGAAGGAAAGAGCAGGATTAGTTGGCTGTCACCTGATGATGCTGTCACCATTTCAGAGGCTATCATGTCTTTTTTTCTTTTTTCATTCACATCGAACGAAATATAAATGCTATCGGAAGAACAGTGCATTTTTTCTGCAAACTGTAATTTTCTTTAAAATCCTTTTTAAAGTAGCAGTTTTTGTGAAGAAATACCATTCAATCATCCATTCACTCATTCATTTGATCAATTTTATCGTCTTCAATTTCCTTCCTCATTCCAAAATTTATTTCGATTTTTTATCTCATTGAATCGATTTTCTGATCTTCTGATAACGGTCAGAAGAAAAGATGAGAGGATTAATTGTCGAGGAATAAATTCAACGATCTGATCTTTCTTTCGTCGGTGATTTCGTCGTTTTCACAATTCTCGTGCAAAAGGGTTCCAACTATGGCATACTCTATCTAAAGTGTATTAATCTTTCAATACTATGTAATAATCTGCCCTTAAGTTATTCCGAACCAACAAGTAGTATTCTTTTGTCAACTAGATTGAAATTTACGAGAATATCACCCTTTATCTAATGAATTGTTGTCATTTCCACTCTTCCATACAATGATGATGATGATGATCAGATTAAGTTTTACAACAGAATATGGGGCAGAGTTTCGCTCCACTTTTGTAAAATGCTTTCAGTATTTTATACGTTCACCTTTACATACACGTAAAAATTAAATCTGAAATTTGTAATATCTAATGACTAAAATTTTTGTTTTAGTTTTTCCTGTCGTTTCCTTTTTATATTTGTCGAAACTGGCTTAATTTTCTTCAAGACTAAAGGATTTGTTCCCAAAGTTTTCATACTTCACTTTAAAATTTCAAAATGTATAAATCCTCCTACAAACTAAATTTGCAAACAAGGAAACTGATTCTAATTATTTTAACCATAGTTTTAAAAATTCTCTTTGCAGGACCCTTTTTTTACTGCCAGTGATGCCATCTTTATTTGTCAATACACTGGTGATTTACCACTTTAGTTAATGAGGAGATAGAAGTAATGTCACGGCAGAAAGTATCGGAATCAATTATGAAAAGTTGACAGATTTTGCCTTATAATCAAACGAAACCATAGCACTGTTTAAGCCAACTCACATTTATTTTTGTTTTTTATTTCATTCAGTTAAATTGACTGCTATTCCCTTGATAGTGTAACCTGAAAAACTTTCTGACGGAAAAATTGCTGGAAATCTTGAAGACTGGTCGCCTGTTTGCGTTCTTAAATGTTGATTTCAAGTGTTTAGCATTCCGACACGGTCCAATGTCCCATATTTGAGGTTATCTTTTCATAAACTACAGAACATCACAACTTTTCTGGATATCAAATACCATACACAACAAAATTTTCATTTCTTGAAATTTAATTTCAATAAGTTCACTTAAACAATCTGGTATCCGACGCCATCCATTATAGTTATCGTATGACTCTTGATATTTTCTCATCTATCAAAATTATTTCAACTTAGAAGCAACCTTAGATTAACATGATTCCCAGCATATGATTAAATTCTGAAGGGAATTTTCTTCCGATTCTTCTATGATTTATTGCAACTGACCATTTCCAAATGGATCAAAGCTAGGAAAAAGTAAATTTCATGAAAAATGTTCACGACAGCTTATTGATTGAATGCTTACGAAAATCGATTTTGGCTAATCCATTCGCCTTCTCCTTCACAAGCAATTACATTCTCATTCTAACGTGATAAAAGTGTTTCCTTCAACAATTTCCAAAATAAATATTTATTTGTTTATATTTGTTTTTAGTATAAATTTTACAAAATCGTTTCTATTGAGGAATTTTGGAAGCAAGTTTACAGATTTTCATTAACTTATACTCTCTAAACTAAATTAAAATGGAAGACTGAGTGCAAAAAATTACCACCAATGAATGAAATTTCCGGATTTTTGAAAATTTGAAAAAATAGGACCCTTAAGTTTAAAGTTACGCCACACTTTGTCAGAAAAAATAATCTGTAAAAAATATATGATTTTTGAATATTTTTCAGCATCAACAGTATTAAGATCGAGTCGTCTGTCCTTGGAGCATATGTTTCCAGAGGAAGGCCTAAAACCAGGTCCTTATTCGTTCGGTTCGTCCACGCTCTACGAGAATGTCTCCGATGTGGAAAGTGCTGCGCAACTGAAGAAGACATCCTGTTCAGCTATAATGGTTTCAAATCAGAAAATATCTCGAATCAGCAGCCCATCCCGAAACTTAAGCGTTACCAGGAATCATGTTCCTATCAAGTTCATTTCCTGAATATTTTCTTCATTCACCGCATTTAATTCTCAGCCGAAATATAAGAGTTCGGTTCTCTTTTCCACCCTTAATTCTATCATTGCACATTTCTCCATTTTCAACATTCTGATTGCTGAGCTCTTATGTCCAATTATTAATCTCTCTTCACTGAAATTATCAACAATTATACTCATTTCACGTGAATCAGCAAACCATCTTATGTTTCAAAACAATCCATTTAAATAATTCAGAGAATATTTCACAGGAAATGCATCCTTTTAAATAATATCATCAAGTATTATTTTTTCCAAATTTCAGTACTATTCATGAAAAAAAATCGATCGATATGAGGCCGTTGTCAGTTCCGCCAAAAGAAGCAAAACGAACTAGTCCAGTGCAGTCACGTTGTTATCTGGCGCTTGGAATTGCAACAATAGTTGTATGTGGGATAGCATTCACAGTATGGCTCACGTACGATTCGCTTGGGAAATTTGTTTCTTCCTTGCTGAATTAAATTTATTGGAATTTTAAGATTAACTTCTCGGATTGTTTAATTTTTTTATAAAGTCATAATAGAGAACGTTACAAATGGAAAGTGTCTTACCAAGCAAGCTAAGACAGTGCAAAATATTTTGGGATGGACTTGTCGGCTTGCTTGTAATTAAAGATTTTTGAATATTCATGGCATAAGATCACATGAACTTGGAACTTGGACAATGAATGAAACATTTGCAACATTCACTTCAATCAGTTCGGTGTTACAATGTTTTGCCAAGGCTAATAGAGCAAAAATTCAATCATCGCTGGAATTTTATGACTTTTAAATTCAAAAAAGAACTGTCGCTACATTATTCTTCAATCAACTGCTCTACCAAAGGTTGGTTGACTAAAGCTTCTGCAATGCTTCGGCATATGCTTTTAAATAGTTTTCAGGAATTATTTATTCGCTAATTTTAAATGTGAAAACAACTTTAAACATGCATTATTTCGCATTGCAAATATATCTTTCCTATAGATTTGGAAAGACTTTTCAGCTTTCTAATTTCCGTAATTTGTAGTAAATGCACAATGGACAAATTATGAGATACTTTTTGAATGTCAAAAGTTATTCATGAAGCTCCCGCATGATCTCTTTTAATTGGATTCAAGATATTTAAAAAAGGAAGAGTCACAGGAAGGCTATGTAACATCTAAGTAAAAAGTGACCCATTGAATAGCAGTAACAAATATTATAATTTTACTCATCTTAAAGAAGTGCATTTATTAAATAAGTCTGTAGTTCTTTAGCTGAAAATTGTAATTTTTTAAATTTGCGTATTTTGTGAAGTTCAATGTTTCTAATTGCAATTTTATCATCAAAGTACATACATCTATGCCTCGTATAATTCCTTTGCTCATTTTGATCTATTTTTGGATGCGCAGTTTGTTAATGATAAAATGAAAAGTTGCTGGTTGTACACAATTTGATAAATTTCTATTCAAAAATTTCCACATTCGCATTTAGAGACAGTTTTAAACTTTGGCCTAGTTCGTTTCCACTGCTAAATGCATATCGGTAAGCGTGACATGTTTAAATCATAATGATGCAAATAGTGCGCATAGGAGGAAAAGCGTACAAGGCATTTGCTGTACAAGAGAATGTACGGCACTTATAGCATTTGAAGTTAAAATTTGTCATATGAAAGAGTATGCAGGCTGATGTGTTTAACGAGGGGAGAACAAGAACTGACATGAGGAACGACAATTAGAATATGCTTGTCTCAATCTGTCAATAGGTTCATTATAACGTATTAACTTATGAGAAAGGAAAAAAGTAACAATACTGAGAAAGAGAGTATCTCAAAAAAAAGAAGCTAACATAGATATGAGCTTTTGTTTTAGATGTATTACGTATATGTTCGAATAAACCATAATCTCTCCGGGAAATGTTGGACTGAATTGACAAGAAATTATCGACTAGCTCAAATGTGAATTCCATATCGACCTTAAATTGAGAATTTTTTGAAGCTCATTGTTTTATAGCTTCTAAATAGACCTCAGACTAGTCAAGTATTCACGATAGGCGGGAAGCAGACGAGTACCTAACCAACAGCTATTGAATATACATTTCCTGCACTGATAAACATCAAACTTTCCAGTGGTCGTTTTGTGTTCAATTTGTCGAATCAATCGATCAAAACAGCGCTTATCTTTTAAAGTCACCGAACCAGGCAAATTCTCACCAGCATGAAGACCAAAATTTCTGAAAATTCCCTGAGCATCAACCAACTGCAAAATGCATAGTCTAATTTAAAACTTCCTTTAGCAGGCGAAGTGAAAGTTACGATAAAAATCTCAAAGATATACATTTGAAAGCCCCGGAAACTTTTACATTTAAACTTTCAAGTGCAATTTATTGTCACAAATCTGTTTTCCATCAAACCAATTATTGGTAAAATTCTTCAGAGTTTTCCGAGAAGCCGACTTAACCCGATGCAGTTTCGTTCCGGAATCATCGTATAGAAATCCCAATATCCTGAACCAGAAGCACGTCTCCGATATAAGTTAAACCACGATGAGTCATGTCGAATTTGCAGCGTACCAATGCGGTACCAACCAAGTGGTAACTTCATATCCAAACCTTCTTCTTCTAAGCTATTATCAAATGGAACATGTGTTTGACAGGTGACAGTGCTGGAAAAATTTAGATACAATTTAAGAATGTCATTATGATATTAAATAAAGAGGTTTTGAAACATGTAAAAATACACAATTTCTGTGAAAGCAACGTGTGATGGAATTTGAATTCAGCCTTATCCACGTTTGCTCCCAACGAATTTAAAGCATAGCTTTCTCTCTTTCTTAATCTCCAAATTTTAAAGCATATTTTATTCTTCTCCGTTATTTTGAATCGAATCGAAAAAAGAACATACCCGCATGTGATCTCGTTTGTATTTCGGTAGTATGTGCAATAAATATTCCTAAAATTTTGAGGAAACAAATTTCATAAGCCGAGAATTCCCAAACTTAAAAAAATTTCCGGAAGTTTTATTTCTCTACACAAACTTCATATGTTCCTAGCACAAATGAATTTTCTTTTTGTATTTTCTTCTAATTTTATTATTTTTTTCTGAAGTTTTCCAGCTCTTTTCAAAATCCTAAAGATTACACTAATTTAATATATGCCTAACATTCTACTTTGTTCATTATAGAACTACTACAGCGTGAAATTGAATGTGAATGAATTAAGAGAAAATTTTACTGGATGACAATACTTTACTGAGTGACACTATCTTGAAGGCGTATAAAGCCATCTGGAAGGCGAGGCGCACTACGAATAATATTCTTGATAACGTTATGCTTTATATATACATTTCGAAAGATAAACTTACTCAGCCCAAGTTTTGAAATTGATAAGCAAAGCCATCGAGGCTTTTAGCCAAAAGTTTTTGACCATTTTCACTTTGTTACGTTTGTTGATAAAACAGGATGAATAAGATCTTTATAGTTTACGAAAGATCATTTACTGGAAATTTAATTAACTTCGCAAATAAACCAGTATGCTTTCATTTTTCAATTTTCAAAATTCATTCTTCATTTTGAAAACAATCCTCATGAGGCCATTACAAAAACACCGCGACAAAGACGGTACAATTAACAGTAAAATAGTTCAAAAATAGAAGTATGACAGTACTTTAATGGAATTTAATTTAATAGAAAAGAAAAAGATCCATAAAATGTTGCAAAATGATAGTATTTCAGTGGAAATGAAACTTATGAATCATCATAGGGAAATAATCCCACCAATTTGTGTGTCATTTGTCATCCATTCATGAAATGAATTGAGCGAAATAAAACTGTTATTGGACTTGAAGTTTAAAGTGAGCTGTTTAGAAAGCATTTTTTCAAAAAAAGGCAAAGTAATTCTATACACCACAGCCATACCAATATACCCAGTCCATTATCATCGTTTCATCAATATGGATGATGGTTCACATGAAAATAAAAACCGGTTCAAGGCCGCTGTCGGTGAACATTCGTCAGCACATAGTTGCTGTTTTCATTATCAAATTTGAAATACATGTCAAAATCTATTGTTGTTAAAATACCACGATATACCGTCCTTCTGTCACCCCTGTTTTCATATCTGACGAATTACTACCAAATGTACACAAGAAATTGCCATGTAAACGAAGCACTTACTGTTGCTTAATATAGGTGGACACGTCCTCACTTGATTGTCACAGTTTTACGACATTATGGAAATTATGTTTACATCGAAATTCCTGCTTGTTTTTGTGCCATCGAAATCAGTTGCAACATAATGTATTTTCTTTATTATCGAACATAAGTCATAGGTTTTAATGGTGACAAGGATGAATAGATGGACATCTGCCCTTTCAAACAAGATAGTATTGATAAGAGGTGATAAAAGTTCGTACTTTCATACTTCAAACTCACCATTGCGTATTACGATAGCCGATCATATTAACAGTTTTGGAAATTTGCTTCAAATGTTATTTGGACTGCCGGGATAAACATGCAACTTCCAAATCAAATCTATACTAGAAAGGACAAAGGGACATTCAACGCCAATAGTTCCAGTACTTTTCTTATCTTGCTACTACTATTAAAAAACAATATCTGTGGAACGAACAATTTATATCGAAAACGAATATAATAACACTCAAAACTTTTCTGAACATGAAGACTTAGCACCGATTTTAGGAAAAATGGAAGAAAATATTATGCTGGAACATAAAAAAATAACCTTCTCTAGGGTCGCTTACACAGATTAAACAAATTTTTGAGCAAAAATAATCCTCACATGACCATGAAAATTCAGAAATTCTCAATTCATACAAAAATGGGGCTATTGTGATGATCAACCAAGGGCAAATACTCAGTATTAAGGTTAGGAAATGTTTTCAAGTTATGTCAATCTTTGAAGCTCGCACATTTCAAAATATCTCATGTATCATATCATCTCATGGATGCAACAGAATACGCTGAGTAGCTTATTCTCAACGTTGGTGATATGTCAGAGATAATTCTCAAACAAATTCAGATGGAGATATACCAATTGTTTAAATGCTCATGATCTGAAAGTAAAATGAAAAAAAAATATGGAAAAAAATATTTGCATAAATCATGGAATACTCTAACTGGAAGCATGGACATTTAAAGCCATTAAAATGCATGGAATATTACCTAACATAGCAAATTTTCAAGACGTAAGCACAACAAGGCCACATAACTAAAAATAAAGCCACAAACATCGTGGAAAGAAAAACACTTACTTATATCTGTGAGATCTTATAAAATAACTAAAAATGCTGGAAATATTCATTGCCAGTATTAATATGTAAAAGAGTGCACAAAAATTTGAAAATAAAAAAGAACCAACTTAAAAAAAACGTTGAATTTTTTGCAATGTTGACGCTAAAAAGACGCCCTTCATAGCTAACAACATGGATCAATCAAAAAGTAAACTGACCATATTTCATCTGAAAGAAGCAACAATGGAAAGTCAGTAATTCATATCTTTAACAAAACCAGAATTCAGAGATTTAGAGTTCCCCTGAAAAACTTAAAAAAGCAAGAACAGTCATAGATGTGTTTAGAAAATGATCAAGTTTGTGTCTCAATATTTAAAAATGAAATTAAAGTTGAAACAGTAAGAAAAAATATATCGTAACAAAAACAAGATGAACATTGACAATATTTAAGGTTTTTTGAGAGTTTTCTTAATTAATGCCATTCGTTGATTGTGTGCTGCCATTTCGGCATTTTTTTGAGCACTCTCCGTGCTGTCTGATTTTGCTTGAGGTTCACGTTTCAGAAGGGTAGGATAGTTATAGTACCGTCGTAGAATAAAATCAACATCTATAGCTTCCAGTGTATCCGAACCACGATGACGAGCAAGCTTACATGATCGTTCAATAACCTACAATAAAATTTTAAGTTTTAAAAAGTTCAAAATCCCCTGTACTGGAATCCTTTAATTTTTAATAACTGGAATTCTCTAATTCACAACAGCTGAAATATTAAAAAAAATAAAATAAAATAAATAATAAGAATTCCCCTCATTCTTAAGTACAAAAAAAGAAAAAAATAAAAATCCCCCTCATCCTCAAGGACTTTAAAATCTAATATCATCGTGACTTAGAAATATCTGTACCCAAGAAAACAAAAGGGATTACCAACTTTCACACTACACGAAGATACCTGATCAACGAAGTTGTCGACAAATTCAGTGAGCATAGTTTTTACAGGATCATCAAGAATTGAGGTAGGATCAATTTGCCGTATGAGATCATCCAATTGCACAGATCCAAGAATCGATGCCGACCCTGATGTTGCTACCATATGAGACTAAAAGTTCACTACCTTCATCATTGAAAAGCATAAATTGAACTTCCGAGAAAAGAACAGATTGTTTTCATAAACTAGATTTGAATCCCGAAAACAACTAATTTAGTAAAACAATATAAAATTAAACAATCAATACCTGTTCGGAGGTACCCTCTGCCTTGATTGCATCAACGATATTTAGCTTCCGTACAGCATTAAGCTGCGAAGTTTCTGCTGTAGCTTCTTTTAATTTATTAGCGTCTAAATATTAAAAAAATTAAGAAATTTTAAAGCCCCTCATCTTGATTTTCACGAACATTCATGTCCTTGTTTTATAAGCTTTCAAAATCAAAAGAATATGTGGAAAAAGTGAGCAGACAAGTTTATTTTTATCGAAGATACACTTATTCCTGCAGGAAAATGACAATTTTAAGTACCCAGTCAGAAAACAAAATAATTGCATTCTCAATATTTTATGACTAATCATGAAAGCGACTAAAGCTCTTTCCAAAACATTCAGTTTTAAAGAGTACTATATGCGAGAATTTTTTTATCCAAAATATTTCGGTGCTGAATATTTGAAATGTAAAGCATCGGTTATAAATGGTCGTTGCATGCAATAATCAAAAAATTAATTTATAACGTCAACATTCTATTTTAAGTGCATAAGAAATAAATCGACAAACAAAACAAATGAATAATTGCAGGATGTGTTGATTTATATTTAAGTAAACACAGCGACAAATGGCGAAAAAAGGTGGTCATTTGAGAGGCAGCGAAATTTCCAAGCCAACAGAAACCATTTCTCATGTTTGAAGACAGGAACTATGATCTTATTCCTTTGAATTAAAAGTTAAATCAACACAATTTGCCCGATACTGCACCATATGTGCCTGCAATGTCACCTCTTATTGCTAGTAAACGCATGCAAAAAACTGAAAACAAACCTAGCGGGCAATTTGATGAGCGTGACGTAATACTGTCTGTAAGAGATTGGCGCGTCATCGGCTTTATTGGAAATCGATTTCCTACTCCCACTGCTGATGATGTCACAGTTCTTGATGCCGGCTAAATTTTTTGTAGATCTTTCACAATGGATTGAGCCAAATATCAAAACTTCGAGCACTGAAAATCGGAACTTCTAAAATCTTACCACTGTTACGACTGCAATGCGATGCTGCTTCTGAAGTAGCTCGCCAACAGACAAATTAACAAAAGCAGGCGAATTATGAGAAGCAGCTTGCACGGTGATAGGTAAAGCCGATACCACTGTGGCTGTAGGAGCTATTGACGTCGTTGCAGATGTCAGCGTTTCTTCATTAGACGACATTTTCTGGTCGATGAAACGACTTTTATCTCTAAAAAAGTTTTAACCATTGCTGTTCGACAAGCTTCCCTCCCTCGTTTTTTAATTTAAAAAAAAAAGAAAAAAAAACATCTCGGCATATAAGAAACCACCTCATAAAACGTTATGCAAAAAATGAAGAGCAAGCGTCAAAAACTACAATTCTTTGGCCATAAAAGGAAGTAGGTAGCAAATATCAAGTATGAATGGAAAATGCATCAACGAATTTCAATTTATTCTTTTCTCTACTTTAATAGTAAGCTTATGACGATATCACATTCTACATTATGTTAAGAGATTTCTCAGAAGTTCTATCTAAAAAATAAACCTTCAAAAATATTTGTGTCACCAATACTGCACTGCACATCTCTCTCTAGAATCTACTGTGTAATAAAATAAGTCTAGTTTGCTTGTCAAGATTTGAAGATCAGTATATGTTTCAGTTCTTATCAATAAGTACAGAAATGCTTAATGGACCTTCTGCATGTGGTCGGAAAAATCAGCAACAGGAAGTCATTGGAAAGCAGAAAAAACCATACAGTTATCAGTAAGCATTACTTGAATTTAAGAAAAATTTACCCAACAGTAGCGGAACAAAAAAATACAACAACAATACAGTTCTTCGTCCATAAGAAAGAACAAATATCAAGTGTAGATGGTGTCAACAGCTGGAAAAAAACCATTGCAATTTGTACCTCTTTCTCTTTGAACAGTAAAACATCAAATACTAAATTATGATGAGGACGACTTCAAATTTCCAACAGTTTAATATGAAATTTGCAACAAAAAGCACAAACGAGAACTCAAAAACTTGTCCTTATTCAAATTATTAAAACATCAGTTGTTTTTTTAAGATGAAAAGAGAAGATGAGAGAAAACTGCGCTTCAAGATACCGTACCAAAAAAAAATGGAAAACTGGGCTTCAAGATATAGTAGCGAAAAAAATGGATAACTAAAATTTAAAATGCAGAAGGAAGAACGAAAATGCCGTCCATGTATAAATTAGTTTACATCTTAATTTTGTGAGATAGTGGCTTTGTAATGTATAAGACACCTAAGCGACTCTGTTGCACGTTACTAGTTTTCCCTAACCTCATTATTAAAACATCTCGCATATTGAATAGTGTTAAATATCAGACATAGCAGTCGTATTATTTGATGAACCGAAATATTAAATCAAATCAAAATAGGTCTGAACACAGCTCTAAATTTTACGGTCTATTTCTTCGAAATTTTTGGAGTTTTTCCATGAACATTTTTATTAGATTTTGGGAAGATCTGTACAGTGATATCACAAACACGAGGATAAAAATGCCTTCACTTTCAATAGGGATTCTTTTAAGCATGCGTTCGAAGTTTCCTTAGCATCTACACCATATGTTTTCTCGATTGATGCAATAATTGGCCGAAGAGTTATTCGAATTTCGGATTTCGCCTAAAATTTGCTGCAGCTTAGAAAGGTTAATTTGCACGAGAAAACCAATTAAAAAAGAGGAAAAGCTTGGAAGTGATCATGATTACGATTAAGGACAGTTAAATTAAATACTGCACTTTATCATGCAAAATATTGCAAATGTCCACTTTGACAAGCATTTTCTTAAGGACGCAAGAATAACAAGTCTGACTAGACAACGTTTTACCCTGCCCAAAACAGTTTTATTGTATGAGGTAGTTACCAGTCGAAAAATGTTGGTAATTGATAACAGCATACACTTTCCTCAATTAAAATACTTTCACTTACCAGATCGCCTTCAATGTTCTTCATTTCCGACAAAACTTTTTTGGATTCTTCCAATTTCATGACTGCGTTCAAAACAACGATACATGAATCAACATTTTTATGCCAATCCGGAAAAAAGAAATGTAACATTTTTTTCTAATGTTTTTGTGTGTTTGGATCCAAAAATTTAGTGAGTGATTTCAAGAAATGAAGAACTTCGGATTTCATCTAAAATTTACTGCAAACTTAGACTAAATTGTTATAAAAAGCAATGATGCACAGAATTCACTTGTTTATTATAGCATGCCCTAAAAGCGCGCTCCAGCAACTTAACGTAAAATTCATAATCTTTCATGGACGACTCTGAATCTGGCTCTTTTAGCTCTGCATAACAATGCCAAACCTATAACACGAAAAAGCTTCAACTTTGTTTGCAAAAATGGAAAAACAAAAAATTTATCGAGAAAAGCAATGCCACTGAGAAACATTATTAAATGAATCAAAAAGAAAGAAAATCGATGAATCTTGGTAAACAAAAATGACAAACTATTGAAGAACAAGTTTGCTGCGAAGTTATTCTACCCAATAATTCACACATCTTATCTGTTAAGCGTTTCGCGGATCCTCCGCTCACCTGAAAGCAAGTCACATGAAAAAACTATGCAATCCACCAAAGGATCATCCAAAAACGCAAAACAGTGATATCCTTCGTGCTACCTTTCATCCCGAATTTGGTAAGTTATTGAAGAATGTCTTCAGTATGATAAAAATAATAGAAAATGAAAGACAATAAAGAACATCAATAAGGATGCTGCTTAAAAACTCATGGAATTTATGTTCGCTTTGGAATTTTTAAGTATTAATCGCTTTTAGACATTTCAAAACCGGATGACTAATAAATTATAGAGATTATATTACGAATGTGATAGTTCTTCCTAATGTATTTTTCGTCATATGTTGTACCTGGTCCCTTCCTCCAACGTGTTTATTTGGAAAAATTCTTGTTAGATTTTAAGTTATATATCCCGATTTAAGTAACAGAGCTCCAAAACTTTGCATCTTCAACATGTAATCGACTTTGCAAAATGACAGCGAGAAGTAGCAGTAGATTCATACTTTTCTTAGAATGAATAATTTTTGTGTGAGAGCTTCAAGCAGTAGATTCATACTTTTCTTAGAATGAATAATTTTTGTGTGAGAGCTTCAATTATAGCATCATCTTTATATTGTTTCTCCAAATCTAATATCGCATGGAATGTAGAAATTGCTGACGAAAGATCATGCGTGCGAATGCAAAGAAGAATATAGTTTTCTCGTAATTTGATATGTTCGAAATTCAATTTCAGAGCTTCCTGAAACAAACATTAACAGTGAATGAAAAGAAGAAATATATCTGCCATTTCTCAAAGTTATCAGAAATATGACATCAAGACAAAAGTTTCATTCGATTTTTCAAAATAATTAGAAAGACTTTCTGATTTATAAATGTTCGACTTAAGAAATGGCTCCTACAGCAGAAACAAAATTACTGCACACTAATAAGCATATGAAATAGAACTCACTAATTCGGAAAATATCCCCAAAATTAATGGGCAGAGTTTACTGGAGATATTTTTGAAAATCCTCGGATCGAAAATTTAAGAAAATCACATGATATGTTAAGTAGAACAAGATGATAAAAAAATGGTTAACCGAGAATAGTATTTACACGTTATTTAAAAATTGGAGGAAAATGTTGTAGAATGTAGAAAATTCAAAACGAGACTTGTAAAACAGCTTTAGCTCGCTCTGCATTATCTAATCTTTCATATACAGCGGCAAGATTATTCCACGCTTGGAAATGCGCTGGTTCATAACGTACACATTCTTGATAAGCTTTCGCGGCTTCTCTCCATTTTTCGAGCTTCCACGCACAACAACCAAAATTGAACCAGGCGAATGGCTTGAACAAGTTGACATTAAAATGTAAGTAATATAAATAACAGATCAAATGTTCTAATGATAACCTAATGATAACGCGTGAGGCAAACGGTGTCACAGTACGATCCATCAGTTCAAACATAATTTGAAAATACTTTCTGATAAGCAGTCCAAATAAAACGAGAAAATTAAACATACACTGATCGGCTGAAGCTCAAGGCTACGTTTCAAATGATGATATGAAATATTATAATGTTTTCGTTGAAGCATTAGCAATCCCAACGATCGGTGGGCGCGAAATGAACGGCCATTCGAAACCTTAATTTTAAAAACACGATTTTACTAAAATTATTCTTCAACTTCATTACATATAATCCGGAAGTTATACCACTTATTTTAATGATAACATTTACAGTTTTAGAGGGAAAATGAAGCATCTCTGGAAAAATGATAATATTCTTTTCCTACAAATCTTTGTGAAGAAATTTCTATGAATCGCCAAGTCTGAATTTTAAATTTAAATTCAGTACCTCAATCGCCTTCTCGTATGCATTTGGCTCTTGAAGAATGTCGCCTAAAAGACACCAGTAAATTGATTCGTTCTCATTCTTGGCAAGGAGATTACGAACTAATCGTTCAGCCTTTTCCAACTGACCAAGTGATTGATAACAGTCAATAACATTATTCCAATCTTCCTGCTTTTCGAATATTTTCAAGGCTTCCTGCAAATCTAAGATGGAAAAAACGAATCTAAGATTTGACTACAAAAACCTAAGATGCTTGAGTACTACAAAAATAAAAATCTGATGGTCTGAGAACATCACAATCTACCAATATGTGATCTACTATTTTTTGATTGCAACTACTTGCCAAGCAATCTACTCATAGCTTGGGCAAAAAGAAAAAAACAAACAAACAAATAAAATCATTTTTTATCATTCACTGACACGACAGCAGTGGTACAATACAGAATAAGACGACAGAAGAAGTTTCAATCTCAAAAGCAAATAATAAAAGTAACACTACAATGACGATTTTAAAATATTTTATTGGAAAGCATTAAAAGACAAACCGCTGTGCATCCGATCGAACGAAGGAGTTGAGCATGAACGAGATCAATATACCAAAATGGCTTCATTCCACTTGCTAGCAGTAACTTCAAGCGTTTCCTTAAAGTGCTCTCATTCACCTATAAGAAATGAATGCTGTTGGAGAACCGTATTTTAGAGTAAAGAAAAAAAAAGTGGTTATTTTTGAATGGAAATTTGTAAAATCAATCTGTTCTAATTTGGACAGTACTTCGACCACATTTTTTTTTTTACAACAGAACGCAAAATTCTGGAAAAGGTGTAATATCCATTTGAATTATCCAAATCTGGAAGCAAACCTCTTTAATCCCTATACTGTTCACCAATTTTGACAATGATTCCATTTGCATGCATGCACGTTCCACTCGGTGCATGCTAATCTTCTCAAATTCTGAACGCTGCAATAAAGCACTAGTCTGCACCGCCCAATTCCTACGCTGGGCAATTATCTGCAAAAATTATTGGTACCAAAAAAGAAAAAACAAAATGAGATTAGAAAAATTATCATGAGTAAGAAACCAACATTTAGATTTGGATCAATTTTAATCTTCCCATTACTTTTGAATTCCATCTTCAGCAAAAGAATTTATAAGCATAATAGATATTTTAACACCCTAAAATAAGTGACAGAATTTAAAAACAGAGCAAAAAATAAAATGCCTCATCGAGATAGGAGCAACATTTTTCAATTACTAAGTCCTCAGTGCTTTGAATTTTTCGTTCAAGCACGCCAGAAGCCAGCATACATGCCAAACTTAGGGAAGATAGTTTAGTACGACTGGCTGAAGCATCTACTTCAGCAACGAGTACATTTTCTAGCAATGAGTCATCATGAAGCAAAACATTTGGCGGCAGAGTGCTATCATTTTCCGGTGCGTCAGCGTTCTCCAGATTATCACCACCTACAGCCTTAATCAAAATGAAAAATCTGATTAGAAGAAAAATCATATTTCAATAGGAATAAAAATCGAAGAAACAAATATAGACCAACCTTCTTATTAAATAACTGATTAATAATTTTTCCTCAAAAACGTCAGCTGACGTAAATTTAGAAATGGTATAAAAAATTGATTCCAGTTGAAAAAAAAAATCATATCCAAGACTTCAAAAAAGATGGGACTAACTCTGGCGATAAGTTGAGGCATAAAATCTTCTTGAAATCTAGTACGTTTACCCAAAACTCCGATCATTTCAATTTCAAGACCGATATTGTTCAAAGCGTTATTTAAACAAATTTCAGCTCTATCGACCTGATTGTACAGCAAATGAGCATACATTCTTTCAAGGAGTGCTTCAGTAGCTGTTGTTACGGAAATACAGTCAACTCGCACATGTTCCTAAAAATCACAATTTATCTGCAATTACAGCGTGATACATAACATCCTGAAACTTACAATTTACAAGAATACAAACTTTCATTCTTGCAAAATCAAACAACTTATAGCTTAGTGAATGAGAATGATAAGAGAAAAAAAAAAGAAAAGGACCAAAATATTCAGAATGTTTTCCAGTTCAACAGCCGGCTCATTTAGTAAATGCTGCCATAATATCACCAAACGACATGTAAGAGAGCTTTTTTCAAAACCAGCATCCAATCGAGAACAACATTCGACTAATATTGTTTTCGCCAACCACAAGCATAATTTTGAACTACAAACAATAAGATTCAATACAAAAATACTTTTTTTCTAGACACTTCAGTACATGAATACCAAAAACAACAGTAGTAAAAAGGGTTAGTTACTCAGAGACTAGAAGAGATTTAAACAGATTTTTTATTTGAAACATTTTATGATTGGCTTTGTATCAGCAAATATTATTTAACAGTAAAGAACTGTTAGGAAAAAGAGAAAAATCCAATATCAAATGTCTCTTTTTTTTCTTTAAATGAAAAATTCAATACTCATTACATCAAAATTCATCATACCGAGCAAATTTGTATGGTGAATTGCAACCGAAAGATAAATCATTATCAATTTCCTCTTCCATCATATATTCTTCACAAACTGGTTTCTCTAAACACATTGGAGTTAAATAAAAATTAAATTCCGACTCCATTGACCATTAAATTAAACCCATAACCGCATATACTGTTTGAGTTCTACGATTCATTTAATACAACTTCCATATAATAGTTAAAATCATTTACTGAAGTTATACGACATTTACAACAACCTTTATCCCACTAAAATATTGCCAGAAGACAGCAATAAGGTTTATCTTTTTATTTCCTGGAACTCTTGTACTTCCATCTTTTTCCTTTTTTTCCTTTTACTCCTTCGGTTTTTTAACTTCAGTATATTGATTTGAAATACAGCTCAATGGTACCATCACTCGTTGCCAAATAGTTGCAAATATGAAGTGCGTAAAATCAGAGATACATAAAGTTTAACTTACGACTAATATCAATTTAAAAGAAACTAACAATATGGAAGACTCATAGAATTGAAGACAATTTTTGACAAACAAATGTAACGGACACCTTATTTATGTATTTCAATAATGGATTAATCGCAGTGGATTAATTCACCAAACAGATCAATGAAAGGAACGGAAATCGAAAGGACATTACCAATAAATCCAGCGTAATTGGCTAAGGCAAAACGGTCCAAGCATTCTCTGGCTATCGGTAACAATAAAGTGTTTGGAAGGCAGTCCAATTCGTGCTTCAGTTGGGCTAAACTTTTCGACTCCATCAATACGTCCATAGCCACATACTCGTCCATTTTTGAAAATAGCACTGCCTGCGTCTGAACTTTGTCATAAAACCTTTGATACGCTAAATCCCTCCTTGTTCAGCAGAAGTCTCGAAACGAAAATGCTGTAGAAAGAAGGTTTTGATCCAATTCGCCAGACAGTTCCTTTACATTTGGGTGGGGTTGAGTTATTCCGAATGTTTCGGGGTAGTGGGCATTGAGCATATAGCTTTCAGTGCTTTAGGCAAGTAACGAACTCTTAATAGATTTGAAATTTGCAAGAAGCAACTCCATAATAATGCACTGAATTTGTTTTCAGCTTTCATGGTGATGTTTCATCATGTTAATGAAAGAGATTTAAGTATTAGTATGTCACTATTTTTTTTCCGGGTAGATTGCATGGTACATAGCTCTTATACTTAATAAGATATTGAACTAATTGAGCCACGAGAATATTTTATGCGTTGGGCATTTCACTCCAATCCATTACGAACTCTAATTGATTTTACCGTGTAACCAACCATACTTCCCTCAACCACTTTTGAATTTTACACTTTATGGAATGCCTTGTTTCATCATTTTTATTCGGCTTACATTTGTTTTTGCATTGATATCCACACTTATATGAGTGTGCATATTTCTTTGTTTTATTTTTCATCACTGTATTTGAAGATTCTCTTGCGTGCTTAAGCATAATTTGCTTTAAAGTTCATATCTATACAATTCTTCTTCCGTTTGATGTCTTTCGAAATTTAAATTCGTTAGTTTACTATTTGTTAGTTTATACGGAAATCAACTTTGGGAAAAGCAATGAGAGAAAAGCAAATTTTTATGGCTTTAGGTGTTTAATAAAGAAAGCAAAGGAAACAGAGGTTAATGGATCATTTTGGAAGTCCATCGCAGTCGACATCAGTGATAACATCACTTGGTGGTCAGACATCGAACAGTAGTCATACTGTTGGCCCAGCATCAATACTCACTGGATCAGGGCCTAGTTCCATCCTGGCCTCTGCTAGTATTATTGGCGGCCCATCAGTAACGCTTGGACCAGGATCAATAGTAATGGGAGGTGCTGCTGGTGGATCAACACCAAATCTGAGTAATGTTGGCTGTTCTGGGCCTAGTTCAATACTTACAAATGCTGGACCAAGCTCTGTGCTTGGCGGCAGTATGTTGGGGCAACATGGCGGACCAGGTTAGTCATATATGCAGTACATATATATATATATATATATATATGTATATATGTGCATGCATATATTTCCAAAAGTGAAATGAATTACTTCATCATTGCCGAAAATTTCAAACTCAGTTTTGTTCTGAAGTTGTGGTTGATGATACTGCTTATTCTTATGTTATGCAGACATCGCAATATGCTTATTTCAGGATCAGTGCTGAATAGCCAAGGTGGTCCAAGCTCACTGCTGAGCTACAGCGGTGAACGAGGTGGACCTTCAAGTGTTATAAATGTTGGTGGAAATCCCGGATCGGTTTTCCAAGTAAGTTTTTCTGAAGTGGAAAATGTAAAAATTATTCATGACAAACATAAGGAAGTTACCATTACTAGCCGTGTTTCAGGAAATGAATCCAGCTTCGGTAGGTCCAGGAAATCTTGCAGTGCCAATGACACCCCTTGCTGGTGACCATTTCCAACCAGCATCAAATATCCCTATGGTTTCAACAAATCCACCTCAAACGCCCGGATCACAGTTGATTGACATACCGTCACCAGCGCTTCAAAACATAGTGTCTACTGTTAACTTAGGTGGGAATCTAAAGACTGGAAAAGAATTTTTTCACATTTTTGAAGACATTCATGATTTTTGTAATCGTCAATTGCAGGTGTACCATTGGATTTGAAAAAAATAGCTCTTCACGCTAGAAATGCGGAATATAATCCAAAGCGTTTTGCTGCTGTAATAATGCGTATTCGTGAACCTCGCACAACTGCTCTGATATTTTCATCGGGAAAAATGGTTTGTACAGGAGCAAAATCTGAGGAATCAAGCAGGTATGTGGTAGTTGCAAAACAATACTTTGTCCCGTTGTAACATATTAATTATGTTTTTCCTTTTGGATTCAAGCAATATTCCTTCGTATGTCATTACTCAATGGGTTAATTTATATTTGAGTTTTAGACTTGCTGCACGAAAATATGCCAGGATAGTACAGAAGCTCGGTTTCAACGCAAAATTTACTGAATTCAAAGTAAGTTAACTACGATAAATTGGGCAGAAAACCGATGATAAAGAAGAGATGATTACACGAAGTATTTTTAGATATAAATGACTTAAGACATCTTTGATTTCCATTTAACGAACCTGATTCTATAATATGGCTTATAAAGAAAAGTATTATAAAATACTGGCTATTTTGGTGTTTGCTTCAGGTTCAGAATATGGTTGGTTCATGTGATGTGCGTTTTCCCATACAATTGGAGGGCCTGTGTTTAACACATACTCAGTTCTCTACATATGAACCGGAGCTCTTCCCTGGACTGATTTATCGAATGGTAAAACCACGAGTAGTACTGCTTATTTTTGTTAGTGGGAAGGTAAGCCTAAAAATTGTTTGGTTCAAAATCTAGTTTATTTGCCAGAAGCGCGAACCAGGAGAAAAGGTTTATGGGTTACATTAAAAAGTGAAGTCTAACAATGCTGAATCTGGATGTCGCACAATGTTGAACTCTTGAGGAGCTCCTTGCGTATCTTTTCTGTAAGGCTATCGTTTCGCTATTAAGCATAAAACATTTACTGTGCAGTAAGAAGTTTATCAGTTTTTCGACTTTCATAGACTTGATGGAATTATAAAATTCCTTGTTTTTTTCAGGTTGTTATAACAGGCGCTAAATATAAAAAAGATATCGACGATGCATTTAATCAAATTTATCCAATTTTGAAAGGCTTCAAAAAATAAAGTGGTATCTTTGGTTCCTTCATTGTTATTGTTAATGGTGGTGATAGCTTCGAGTATGTATTTTCAATTATAAATTTAAACATCACGCCTTCTATTGAGCTGAAAGAATTCGCGAAGAATTTTGATCTAATCAAACGTAAAATTTCCCATTCATTATCCAATTTTGACATCTATAAGCGAATTTTTACAGATTTAGGATGGTTATTAAAAGACGAGAAGTGAGAATGCGGTGGTGATATGACTGAGTTTTGATTTTCTGAAAGTAAAGGTGGTGTATTGAACTAAAAGAATAGCATATGACTAGGTAGTTAGGTAGTAAGTCAGTTCAGGTTTATCCCACATATCTCTTCCTGTCATCCCTCACTAACTTCGAAATTTTTCGGAAGCTGACAGATAATAGTGATGTTTGATATTGTTCCTTTGTTCATTATAGTAGTCGTATTTTTTTTTTTCCGTATATTTATTATATTGCCCACTCATGTAGACATAGCTTTGAAATGGACTAATGGACTAATCATACTATCATTCTGGCACTTTGTGCTAAGGACCATGTCCATATCGATCGTTTTACTAGGTAATTATATTGCACATATGCGTTCTAAAGTTATATTTGTCACTTTTAGAACCGCAAAATCCATCCGTTCCCTTTTGGTTTAATGAAATGTAAATTCCAATCAGCTTGGAAAATTTATTTAGGGATAAATAACACTAAACAGATTAATCTGTTTCTAAGATAGAAGATAGAGATTGGATCAAATAATTTCAGAGGAATTCTGCCTTCTTCAGCGTTATATAATATTTAATGAGGCTAAAGAGGATCAAATCCTTCGGTTAGGGAACGACAATTTTGTTTGTGCCAAATCACAAGTTGTCTCATTCGATAGGAACGTGGAAACTTGAGCAACGAGATCCAGAAAATGGTAGCGTGTATATCACTAATTTTTATTGAACAACGAAGACTTTCAAGTACAATTTAATAAATTTTGAGGACAGATTCGTCAAATAAATGGCACGTGAATTGGATCAACTTCTTTTTCCGCTTCGTTCATGATAATCTTTTTGTAATCAACATAACGGTATTTTTTTTGTAAAGTCTGCGCTCGATTCTTGTGGAAAAGTATACGCGACTGGAATAGTCGAAGAGCTGCTAGAGAAAATACTACAGTGTCGTGCTTTACTAAGCTAAAACAGTTTATTCCATAGACTGGCATAACGTTGAATGTCGGTATGTCGTCGCACACCTTTGCCAGGTTCCCAGATACCTAAATTCCAGTAACGGTTGAGTTTATTGCATTATAAAGAGGTAATAGAATGCCATATCTGTTACAGTGTATAATTTCAAATCATTAGCTGGTACCATACAACTGTAGTCTTTTTCGCTTTGTTTCGCTTAACAATGTTGAATTATATGAATTATCTCAGTCAATGTTGCACACCCATGTGTGCGAACCGAGAGAGATTATTAGAATGGAGTGAGAATATGTTAGCTGAAGAATTCGAAATTTAAAATAAAAAGCAGAGTTAATTCGTTTACTTCGGAACTTTCGTTGATAAATAATACTGAATAACCCCAGTTTCTGGAATCCGCGAGGTCGTGTACAAATTGGGCCTCATCACTCGGCAGGCTAGCGAAATCGTCAACGATCACCAAGTCATTCTGCGCATGTTTAATTGTCACTGCTACACATAAACCTTCCAACCTAATCGCATCTGGCAGAACATAGAACCATGTCTTAGGTCCGCGTATTCCATTAGCGAAACTAAAAACAATATTCCAAAAGAAAGACTGAACAGCTGATAACTGGAATACAGATAAAATGCATATGTCTGAAGAACTACAAGTCCGGCAATTGCAAACTTCTATTTAAACACACGCCAAGAACGCACCCGCCCAAACGAAAATGGGGAGATCTGATTGAACCGGCATGATGTCGACCAGTTTTTTTCTGTGGCCACGGCTTATGTCCACCACCGGGCATTTCTTTCTTGGATAGCTGCTTCGTTATAGCTAAATTTCGATAATTCTCTTGCCAAGTGATATTACGATGCAGCAAATCAATCCTTGGCATGGTTCGGAAAATACATGGATGTAAACTGATTAAATCCACCCGAGATTCCTAGAAATTATAATGGTCTAAAAAAATGATATGTCATATACAATAGTGATTACGTCCTTAGTTTAGAGATGATTCCTTTAAATCGATCCCAGACAAATTTCAGAAAAAGCAGTCCCAATTTGATCTAGTGTTAGTATTCGGAATCATGATTTTAAAATCGTACCTGTTTTTTTGCCAGTGTTGTGACCCATGCCTGAGGGATTTCGATAAATGGATTGCTTCTTTCGATCTTCCATAAGGCTAGTTCTTCCGAAGTTGCTGGGATTTCTGAAGCATTCTGGCATAAGCCCAGCACACTCCGACGCAGTGGATTTCTTCCAAACAAGGAAAGAACTCGAATCAACTGAGCTGATGGCATAAACTGGAACTGGAACTTTTCTCTCGAATAAAGTCACCTGAAACAAAAAGAAATGAGCTAACTTCACCTTGAGTTGGTTGTAAGAGAATACATAATCCCGGAAAGAAATATCAGGTTGTTGCGCAGGAACTGAAACCAGATTTACTTCACTAGTTCAGATCGAAAGTTTGGTAACGATGATACAACAAACCATAAATCTTGCCCTTGCAAATCGAAATAGTGAAAGATATCACTGGGAAATATATTCCTATTTTTGGAGAAACGCTTTCTGCAGATACTGAAACGCATCTACAGCCTTGTTGTTTACGAAAAGTAGTTGCAATTTAGAGCACCGATATTCATCATTTTCGCATAAACGTAAACAAAAAAATGACAAGAAAAAGAAACAGTTAAATTTATTAAGAACGTAAACTAACAACGACAGTTCCTTGAATAAAACAGTCACAATATTCGATCAATGATAATAAGTTTACTAAACCATACTGGTTACTAGTAAAAATTCCTAGTGAACTTGAACTTGTTGAAATGTAATATGAAATGAAGATTTGGACAATACTGGACGCTTTTGGTGATGGTCAGCCCACAATATGGAAAATTAAATACAACTCTGTGCTTTGAAATCATCATTAAAAAGATGAACTGGTGGTTCTTTGTCATTAATTGCAATCGCATAGCTACAATCTGTCATATTCCTAAATAGTTTTGGTCGCTTTTTAACTGGATGACCATCATTCTGAGAGTCGTTATCCGAAGATTCTTGATCCTGAATTTCTAATTATAACATCACAACACACCTCAATCACTTCAAAAATAAATTTACTAAATTTACTATATTTGACTATACCACTTACTGCTTATACTATAAGGAAAACGAGAACTTTTTATATATAAGACAATTTTTCCGAAATGCAGCTTGCAGTGCAGAGCAGATTTCTGAGTGACTTTTAACGTTTCCTTTTAAATCGATCTTTTAAAATAAAACAAAACCTGGTTTCTTCGGAATTTTTCCTCCTCCTTGTATTTCAAGAGATCACTTCCAAATTTTCTGGATAATAATTTCGTAAAGTACTGGTCGTCATTTTCCCAGCGCACAAACGACTCCATCCTTTGCACCCCTTTGTCAACGAAATTTGCCCTTCTTGCTACATTTATAAACCAATGTCGCTGCAACGCCTGCAAAAATGAATGAAAAAAAAAAATTTGATGTATAAAACTCAGAAAATCAAAAAAAAAACTGACATATCCATTTTATTTCTGAATGAAATTTGGATAAAAACATTTGAATAAAAAAACTGCAGTGCAGTAAAATGCAGCAAACCTTGATTTCCCACAGTGAGCTTTCCATAGCTCCACATTTTTGTAGATCCATTTGTTTCTCGTCATAGGGATCATCAGAAAATATTTCTGTAAAAAAATAATTTTTGGATATTCGCGAAAATCGAGATCTAGAGCATTGTAGGAATCCACAGATTCTCAGAAAAAATGTATGTCTAGAAACTATGAAAATATTGCTCATGTGCTCGCAAAGAATAAAATCGAATAAAAACGTCAAACACCTGGATTATCCCTATGCACCAGAAATTCCACATCCTTGTGTCGTGTAATCAAATTTCCTATTAAAGCAAATAAAGGTTCCTGACACGAAACAGGGGCTAAAAGAGTCAGCCAAGACAAACGTTTCACAAATGCTGCGACAATGTATATCGGAAGGTGTCTGGAAATTTGTATGAACATAAAATATTCTCCAGTGCTACAACAACTACAACGACAAATAAAAATGGTGATAAAACAGATGATGCAAATAATAAGAAAATAATTGTCCTGAAAGAGAATAACTATAGACTTCGCTGAGTTTCAATACGAATGAAGTAACTTACGATGATGAAAGAAAAGTATCCAGAAGTGTGAAGAATTTTTTCCGATAATTCAGATAACATACAGATGGCGTTATCAACCCGTAAGCGAACTGATAAAAATTTGGGAATTCGCTGAAAATTATTAGAATTTGAATATAAAGTTTGAATTAAAAATCTTTCTCTTTGCGAAATTCAAAATTGGTTCCACGCCTCTCTCTTTAGCTTTGTAAAAGGAAAGGAAAATCTTAAATCCAAACTGGTACCTTGTATTAGGCAATTAAACGTCTAAAGTAATTAACATATGTGAAAGATTATGTGAGAAATTAATTTATAAAACAAAAAAAGAATGAGTTTTACGAACTTACAAGTTATATTTCACAACCAATTTGAAAATTCCAGCTAGAGAAAGTATTGCAAAAATTTCGCCCATTTTAAAAATGCGAAATAAGAAATCGCCAATAAGAAAAGGCTCCTTCAATGAATCGATCACATGTTCGCTCAGATATGGTATCATCTTTTTCAACAATGGCTTGGGTAGCTTAAACAAATAAAATCTACCATATACAATAAATAATTAGTTTATATTCTCCAAACTCCTGATTTCCCTGCTCAACCCTAATTTCCTTAGGATTTTTACGAATTCGATTAGTGATCTGCGTGCAAGTGTACTTCTTGAAAAATTGAAGGTGTTGAGAATCATAAATGAGTAAAATATTACTAGATGAATGAAATTCAAATTGCTTCGCATACCTCATGCTTCGCTAACAGTAGCCAAGCTTCTTGATAGTATCGTTTTGCTTTTCCGATTTTCCAGTGTCTACTTATAATATTGCCTGAAATTTAGGAATTCTAATGAGATGGACGAAGTTTCCAAAACAAACAACAAAATAATGGAAATTTATAGATTCAGGAAGAAATAACAGTATTACCTTTTGTATCGTAAAAAGCAGTATGCATATTTTTGGACGGAAGAGGAAGAAATCGCAAAAAATGATACATGTTCCAAAATTGCACTTCCTCATGTAAATCCTGGAAAAATTGTGAAGAGTAAAAAGAAGTCAACTTTGAAATACTGAAGAATAATCATGAACTTACAGGTATTCTAGGGATGATTTTCTTTAAAATCAAGATATACAAATCTCTGTGTCGAAAGAAGTCAGAACCAAGTTCTTTCAGCCTTTTCGGACCGATTTTTTCTTTGTTAGACAACAAGTCTACAATTCCCTAAAAATCAATATTACTCAACAGAATAGCACAAAGCAATCAGTTAGTCTTCAGGGAATTTCTTAAGGTTGGAAAATTAAAAGTAAAATCGCATCAAACACCTACGGAAAGTGCATAATTTAAAGGCTCGGCTACAATACGCTTGCCTGTTTCATCGGCAGAAAATGCTTCAATCTTCATTAACTCCTCAGCCAAATCCTGTAAGTATTCTCTCACCAGTTTATTTTTGACCGTCACCACTTTATCTAAACTAAAAATAAGCAATTCGATCCCCTGACCTTACTCGGCTCCGTTTTGTATTACGACGGTTACAAATAAACAGAGAAGTGATTAAGGAAGACGTCATCACTAAAATGCAAAGTAGGTCAAGCGGACTTCTGGAACATTACTTCCGACTCAATGCTTGGCATTTCAGAGAAGACGATTCAAAAAATAAAAACTTATATTTTTACTACAAGTCCGAACTAGAAGAAATGAAAAATAAGATCACCGCAAAGAGTGATTACCTCTGGTAAGAAAGTAGCAAACATTTCCTTCCAAATTTTTGCATCGTTTCTGGATTCCATCCGACACTCGCTTTCGATATTATGACAGATTTGTTATTCTGAAGGAGAAAATAGTTGTATGATGGGATAGTCGATCGTAAAGGATTTATCACTTAAGTACACCAACGTCGATAAATGCAAAAGTTGACCTTAAGTAAACCTTCAGCATAAGAATTGACAGTCCAGACAATGGAACTGCCGTTCTCGTACTTTCAAGGTACTAGTTTGCATGAACCATTCGACAGGTAGATGGACCGACCGGATAGGTAAAGTCCGAATTCGTGGGACGTTGTGGCCTTGTGTCCCTTGATGAATATCATCGGCACACAGGGAGAAAAGATCCATGTCATGGATAAATACATAGTTGGGAAATGGGGTGCCTTAAGCTATGAAAGGAATTAGGTTGACCAGTACTATCTGCATGTGGTTTTCCACCATTTTGGCAATGTGTTCAACCCAGAAATGCCTCATGGATTTTAAGTTTCTGATCACATACATCATTTTCATATTCCGTCCGTTTTTGCCTTTTCCTCCGTACTTTTTTGCTTTTGTTAATATTTAATGAATTAGAAATGGAGACAGACTTTGGCTCGAATAAGCCTGTACGAGTTGCACTTCATCCTTTATCAAGTAAGCGACTTGCAATTGGATTCATAGATGGTTCTATCAGATTCTTCAACTTCGATTTACTGGAAGCGAAAATTGAGGTTAAGATTACAAGCATTTTTTTTTCTACTAAATATGAAATTGTATGTGGTGAAAAATGTATTGATGAAATTAGATGAACAAACAGTGATTACACGATAAATATTTGCAGAGATTGTCGTAGTGTTATTATTTTAAAATGACTTTCTTCTCAAAATTGTATTCAGATCTTAGCCTCGAGAAAACTAAAAAGAGCTGTACGAGAGCTTTCCTTCTCCAATGATGGCGAGCAGTTGTTTGCGGTTTGTGAAAATCGAGCACTATGTGTTTATAATGTTGAGGCAAATAAGAGGTGATGGAACATGATTTAATGCGTTTATATACATTAATCTTGCATTTACAGCTTACGTAAGGAATTGAATCATTTCTTACGTAAGCTGTAAACATGGAGGGGTTGGAATTAACCCTCCATATACGTTTGCTTCCGAATAGCATGTCCGATATCATAGGGTCACGGTATATCACGGTATCAAGCATTGTGCACACATTTTGTACAGAAGTGTTGCACCATTGCTTTTTTTGAAATCTCAGAAGGAGAAGGAAGAGAAATTTTAAGTTTCAGAAAATGAAGTAATGAAAACGAAATAACCGATCACGTCTGCGAATCAAGTAGGAAGTGAAGCTTAATTTTTCTGAAGTTTATCTATTAAGGATACGATGCATTCAGAAAAGCCATGAGCATAAGATTAACGCACTGTTTGTTTTGCCAGATGCGTCAATGAAACATCAACAAGTTGTGACAGGCGATGAATTTGGTGAAGTAAGTTATTTCATATTAGTCTTTTTTTAAACAAACGAAGCCAGATGCATGATGAAAAAGCCAGATGAAAAAGCACTGTTAGCATAAATTTGACCCATCAATCTTAGCACAAATCTGATTAGTGATCTTGCTTCATATACCTTATTAAAAAATGATTTTTACGAAATACAATTCTATCACTGATATTTTGTTACTTTGGTTTTTAAGCTCCCGAGACCTTGCGCAATTTTTTGATAAACCTTTTACTTTTATAAAAATATTTTTTTCACGAATATGCTCAAGTTCTTTGCTTGTTAAGATAAAGTTGTGGGATTTACGGGTGAAGAAACCACTGGTTAGCTGTTTTAATGAACAGGAAGATGTTATAAATGATTTTGGCGTTGCTGGAAATGCATTGTTAGCAGTTAGTTCTGATGGAACTCTAGGAGCATATGATTCCCGAAGACAGAAGTTACTGGTTAGGTCGGAACCGATGCATAGTGAACTTTTGTGTTTGGCTGTCACGCATAAGTTAGTATTTCCAATTTTTACATCGTTTTTTGCTTAATTTTTACTTACCAGATTTTGTAATTGTGCTCTTTGAACTCATTCATCGGTTCCACCCAGTTTTATGAGAAAAGTATATCATAAATTCGCTTATATCTAGCGACTTTAGCAGGTAAATGTATTAATTTCAGGTATTGTTACGTTGGAAGCGGTGACGGCTATTTGGAAGTTTTTAAGACAAAAGAATATGGTAATCTCTTGCAAAGGATTAAAACAGATCATCCACTAGGAGTCGACTCTGTGCAGCTTCTTAGATACGGTGTTTTATTAACTGGTTCAAATGAAGATGATCAGCTAAGGTTACGGATTGCATCTTTTCTTTATTTTTAGAATTCCAATTCACTGAATTTGCATAGAAAGCGTAATTCCACTATTTCCGTTTCTTGTGAATTCGATTTTTGTTGTTTTTTTTATAATTCATGAGCCGTTATTTTTATTTCAGTGTTCTTACACATTTTTTTTTTTTTAGGATAACTTATTCGGATCCAAATAAAAATATGGGTAGTGTTGGTTTACATGTCGGTGGAGTGCAACAGTTATCGATTACCTGTGATCGAGAATATTTTGTAAGTGTGGGTTGGTTGGAATCAACTGTTAAATTCTGGTGTTTACCGGAGCTACTGGATGAGGTCGGTTGGTTTGTTAATGATAGCTTTCCATTTTCTAAAAGGTATCTCTTGTCACATAAGCCGTCATTTAAAACTTGTACTCTTTTTTAGATACCAGTATTACACTCGGACGATATTCCATCTAAGAAGGTGCCAAAATCATCACATTTTTTCAACGACCTCATTAATGATGTGTGACTTTTCATGTGTACTTATATTGCATTTATTATTTTCATACAATAAAAATATTTTTTTCTAGTCTGTTCTTCCCATCTTATTGTGTAAATTAATTCGCGTAATTCTTCATTCATATGTTTATGTAGAGACTCATTTTATTATCCTCTGATACCTTTGATTTTATACATGACGTAATTCCGTGTGCCATCAAGAAGATGGAAGCTGGAGTTATTAGAATTCGGCTAGGTTTTATTTTGAAGAATAAATAGGGAAAATGGTTTTTCCTGTATGAGCATTGGTGAAATTAGCATGCATCCTGCAACCTGTATACGGTAATGAATGATAGTAAGTTTGTTGGTTTTACGAGTTATTTTATGTGCGTTTCTTTTTTTTTTATTATCGTATGTAGTACGAATGGAAGGGATCACAATTTTTCCAGAAAATCTGATAACTTTACTGATATTGTGACGACGTTTCATAAACCAAAGTCCTTAAGATTTTTCCAATGTAATTTACAGAGTCAACAATGCAGGAAGAAAGGATTTCGTGCTTAGCTTGCGGCTCATTGGATAGCTTAAATATTTGTCCAAGATGCGGTCTTGCATATTGTTCTGTGAAGTGCTATCGAAGTGAACAACATCGGAAATGTTCAGAATTGTTTTATTATGAGTGTGTCGAGCAAGAATTGCGTCTTCGGGGTGGTCCACAAAAGCCTCCGAAAACTTTTGAAGAATTCATAAATGAACAGCATGCAAAGGATTTTTCAATGGATGTGGGAATTCCGGGTACCTCAGTTTTCTTTCTTTTTTTTGAAAAGATGTACTCTGAAACTATGAAAAAGTTGTATTGAAAAAGAAATTGTATATATATGGTTCTGTGCTCGCGTGACCAAGTCGCATAATAAACACGTCGGACAACGAATAAGAAGAGAGGTGAGTTGTGGATTAAAAAAGGTGTGGATTATTTGTCTATCATATACTGATGGGAGTGTGACACGTAAATCGTGATTTGGCTTTGACATTTTTAGATTAGAAAAATTGCAATCATGTTTTTTATGTAAGCAAAAGTATTGGTTTTTTTGGATTCCGTAATGTCTCATATTTTTCTTGGAGATGTGTGTGTCATTTTCCATCAGTTGTTTCATTTCCTCGGTACTTTTTCCAGTTCATCGTACATTCTTTAGGTGGTTCTAATCATCTGATAGACTCAGATGATGATGATGATGATGATACTGTTGATAGTTACTTGGAGGAAGTAAAAGACGGATGCATTTCGGAATATCAGTCAGCCGATGAACGTGAGCTGGATAGACAACTAACATTAATTGGTATTGGTACAGACAATGAGAGTCTTCTGTCATCACTGAACGATTTAGAGAAAAAGTCGTTTACCATGTTCTATAATAAATTATTAGAACAAGAAGCTGATCTTGGTCGATCAGTTTTCACAAAGAAACAAGAACCGAAATAGAGTACTAGTGTATGTATATAAATTATACGTTTTTTTTCTTTCTTTTTTTCTAAATCTTTGTTGTATTTTGAGCTTTTAAGAGCATTAAGTCCTTCCATGGCAACAAACCTTTACGAAGAAGGAGTACTCATATTCACAATTGTTTTCGGAGTTTTTTAATTGCCTTTCGGATTGTTTATGCTTTCTAATTCGAATCTTAGAAATCCTGTCAGAAATTCAGAAATGTATCTCGGATATTGAGATTAAGTATGTCTACATTGTTTATGAATTGGATGTTTATTGCATCTGTGTTTTTGATATTCTTGAAATCATAGATTTAGCATTTATCTTCTGGGGAAAATATCTTCGAAACCCTGTTTATAAAGGCAAGCTGATTATCTCCTGGTTTTGGAGTGTGTAATTGTTTGCACTTGATTAAAATTTCCAAAATTTTAATTCAGAGAGTTCATCTTAGATGAAAAGCTGGATAATGCTGAGATACGGGCTCAATTGCCAAATCTGCGGCTTTTTTGTTCCAGACAGTTCTGCAACTTTTACTTTATGAAGGCCATACCACTTACCAGAATTTATTTGCGAAATGCTGATGAGTAATTTTATATTGTTTCCTTGTAAGACGTTAATTTATGGTTTCGGATTTTTTGTTTATATTTTCGGAAATTTAATAGAAATCTAGAAATTACTGTATTTGTTGTTCTGTGCATATGAGTTGACGGCAAGGAAATTTACCGTACGATTGTACTTAGATTATTATTATCAGTTTGACTAGAGAAATGTATTAAGATTTTAAGGAAGACTTGCACTTCAAATTTCAGTATGGATTAAAGTTGTTTTTCTCCTTGGTGGCATTGGTTGATTTCTGTTCAGTGTTTCAAATATATATGGAAAAGCTGTGTCGATGTTTGTTACATGAATACTTATACTACACGCAAATGCGATCTCCTATATGATATAAAAGCAGTAAGGAAGGGTGTTAATGCTTATACTGATCAGTTAGGATATCAAGTTAGTCTGTCAAGCTTTCACAATTTTAGTTATGCTCATTACTTTGCTGGGATATTGGAAGTTACTTCTGAGACAGGCAAGTACGTCTGTTAGAGCAGAAATTGTTGGTACTCATAAAGTGGAGAAGGTAATTCCTTAATTCATCGAGATTTTCTTTATTTATTGCTGACGTTATAAGTTGAATTATTTGTACACTGGTGTTTATTTGAAAAGATTTTGATTATTTTCATGAGTTTTTAATGTTAGTGAAGGTTCCAATCACATTAATTAATAAATATTCCTTCGAAGGTCATGAATGCGATCGAACAGGAATGGAGGCAAAGAGACACTCGTCTTTTTGCCGTTGTGTATATTGATAAGCGTCAATTCAAAGTATCGGAGAATGATTTGATTGTTTTATACGATAATGTACCCCTGGATGTGGGTGATGAAATTAAGTTGGAGAAGGTTATTTTTAAAAAATTCAAAATTTAGAAGCTTCTTTTGGAGTGTTCTAAATCTAAACAATTTGAATTTTGGAGAAAAAGTGCTTTCACTATTGGGTTTTATTCTGTTTATGGGTACATTTGTATTTGTTTTTCCTACTAACTTTGTTCAATGAATTTTCACTACTGATTTTTATTTCAAGCTAGGAAAAATGAGTTATTTTCATCGTTGAAAATTAAGGTGAATGATGGTATTTTATAATGGTAAAATTCTGTTTGACCTAGTTTGTAATTTGCGTATTGCGTGCATTTCTTTTTTCAAACTCTTGAACATTTTGATATCCAGACTGTCAACAAAGTCTTCATCAAAAAAAAAAATCTTGATGAGGAACTTGCAATTTTAGATTTTAGCAGTTGGTGGCAAAAATTTCACATTATTTGGTCGGCCACTGATACATTCACCAACAGTAGCAGTTAATGCTACTGTTGTTGAAAAAACGACATCTTATCCACAACTCAGATACCTGATGAACAATCATGCAAAAGCGCGAACTCTTCACTGTAAATTCTTCTCATAGGTTTTATAATTATTGTTAGCAAATTCTACACAATTCACAAATAAATCCTTAACCCCTATGAAATCTTTCTGGAGAATTCCTTGAAATTGATATTTAAACTAATGAACATTTTGCCCATGATCACTGAGTTTGCATGTTAACTTCTCATTGTTGTTTTTTTTAGGGATGAGTCGTGAAACAACGATATTAAGGATAAATGATATTAAAATCGATAGTAAGAATCTGTGATCATATGATTTTTCGTTCGTACAAATTTTGTTAAATTTTAAATTAGATAGAAAAGTAGTCTCAAACATGACGACAATTTCGAACAGGAAAAGGAAGGTCCGATTTCTTTATGAAAATAATCTAACGAAACAAGCGGTAAATTTTGCAATTAAAATTTGGGCCACCCATCTGATGGTGGATATTGTAAATGGTCGATGCAACATCTCATTTCCTTGTTTAAAATTAAGATAATGCAACTGTGAATAAAAATTTTAGTGTTATTTGTTGAATTCTCAAAGGTGAAAGACCTGGTTTTCGGGGAGCTTATAGATGTGTCGACAAAAAATTTTGCTGCAGTCGCATACGTCTGCGTACATTTGCTGACGGTGGACATTTTGCAAAAATGATTTGTGACAGGGGCGGGTTCGGTATTACTATAAAAGTGTCTCATTTAACCCAAATTAACCAATTTCTTCCGATTCCTTTGCACTAATTTCCTTTTGTTTCTTTTATGAACAGTTTTGTCGCTGACGCGAAAAAAATCTTTTGTGATCTTTCATGATAATTTTTTTTAATTGTTAGGTCTTTTATGATAATTTTTAATTGTTGGGTGCCAACCATTTGCACTAGTGCACAGTAATTACATATATAATGACGAGAATATTTTCTGTGGTACCTTAACATTCTGTATAAAAGTGTGATGGTGTGATAGGGAATGAATTTCAGGCGTACACCAGTCTTTTTTGAATTTTTCTTGTTTTTTACATAGCCGATTTACACCATATCTTATTTGAGACTCCGTTATAACTAAAATCCATCGGTATCACTAATTAGTATAAGCACTGTCACACATGATAATAATGGTAATACTGTAACACAATAGTAATTGCAGTGATTAGTACGATTATGATTATGATCTGCTGATAACTGTTGCTGATTGTTGCTATATGTTTATTTTCACTTTCAAATTAATTCGTTAAGCTATTTCAAAGCAAATAAACTCATAATTGATAAACGGGCGTGAGATGTCTGTGGAAAATGCAACATTGGGGGCGATCGTATTTTCCGGTGCAACACTCCTCATTTGTTTGCTAGCGATCGCGGCAATACACAAGGATGTGACATCCATTTGGAGTGAACTAGATTCGGAAATCGTTTCTTTCAAGGTTTAAGTCTTTTTGTTCATTGCACTGCTGATAAAACTCTTCCGGTACTAGAAATGCCTAACATTAAACCCATTAATCACTTTTATTTAGGTTAAAACGGATGATTTGTGGAAAGAAATGATCGGTCTTGGCGCTGGTACCGCGTCAAATCGCTTACGTCGTCAGGCTAACTACAACATTTATGACAAAGGTAAAAAAAGCGGTGATAGTTATGACAATTCTGGCGGAGGTAGTAGCGGTTACGACAGCTCGTCGGGCGGTAACTCTGGTAGCAGTTATGGTAGCTCGGCGAGCAGTAGCAGTTACGGCAGTAATAGTAATGATGACGGTAATGGATACGATTCTAGCGGAGCGAATTATGGCGACATACCACCAACAGTAGTCAACGAACGGTATAACAATCCATACAATGTGAACTCAAAAGAAGGTAATCCTTTTGTTTCCATTGAAATTTTCGCAATGAGTAGTAGTAGTAGTATAGCTAAAGGTTGAATGAGAATAATTACAGAGAGAAGGGAGAGAGAGAGAGAGAGAGAGTAGGTTTTGCAATTTCAGGTGACAGATATTGTGTTAAAAATATAAGACAAAAAACAATTGACAAAATTTCAAGCATTAAGAAAAATGACATTTGTTTTGAAATATAAGATAAATTTAATTTTAAGGCCAAAATACTTTTTTTGAATATTTTGCATTATTGTGATGATTTTGAACTTTTGCAAAACAATTGTTAAGTGCTCCCCAGTAAAATGAACAATAATGAAGAGAAGAGCAGCGAAACCGAAATTCATCCGAAAAGTTTCGCCCCAAGCAGTGAACCAGTGGCGGATGTTGGCGATAACACTCATAGGAAACCACCTGGTATCGGAACTTTTGTCTCACCAACACGCTATGGTAGCTCCGGCAGTCAACCAGGCCAACAGTTTCGTCCAATTAGCGGTTCTTTCATACCTCCAGGTTTTCCAAAAAATGGATGGTGTGGTATGTTTCTATATCCTCATTTTTTAGTTCACTTTTTAATTTTAGAATCTATCCACTTTATATTTAAATTTTTCTTCACCAGACTTCCTTAAACCATTTCAACAGTT